>NC_056725.1:279709733-280009733 GCF_019279795.1 Protopterus annectens
TGCTCTACAATGGTCAATAAATATATACATACACATATAAACAAATAAATAAATAAATAAAGGTGAGGCTTATGGAATTTTTTTACATGACTCTTTTGGTTAGTTTCTATTCATTTTGCAGCTTCTTGTTGCATGAAGTGGGCTTCCACCTATTTTAAAGGTTGTTATTGCAGCAGAGAACTTGCAAGAACTGTTATTCAGATTGTACAGGCAGTCTGCTGTGGCAAGCACTAACTTCAGCTTTGCAGTACATCTGTCTTTGTACACTACAAGCCCATCTGCACAAAGCTACATTTTAAGTCAGTCCCGAATTCTGTCTCTCACATATGTGAACTTCACTTTCAAGAGAATTCTGTTCCATTCCGCATTTCTAAGTTATAAGCCTTTTTAAGAGCTACATTTTGGCAAAAACTTTACAAAATAGTGTCCACTACTACAACTAAGCAGAGTGATTTACAACATTTATAAATTAATCCCAAGTCTATTATTTTTTAAAGATGTCACCTAATCTACAGTGTCAGATGTCCTTTTCTTCCCTGTCATCAAGCAGATAGAATAAAGCTAGTTAGCAGTAGATTCAGATGGCATTTGCATTTTTAAGACCAGCAGCCCTTCTTACAGTCTCTGAAATGATCAATGTCAATTTATACAAAAGCAGTCTTGTATCTGCTGTACATTTGTTTTTGCTTATATCAGCCTCTTCAAAAAAACAAATTTAAAGAGAGAGATGCATATTACATGCACAAACAAAAATACCCATAATCTGTTGCTATGTACCATGCACCCAGTTCGAAACAATTACCCATAATCAGTTGCTATGTGCCATACACCCAGTTCCAACTGCGTTTAGTATAATTATGTCCCTTGGGTTAGTGGGGGACACACAGCATGCACGTTTGTGCACATCTAATGCAGTGTACAAAGTCTGCCCAACAGTATTTTTACCTCTTCCTATGAAGTCACACTTAATGCTCTTGCTGTCCATCCTTCAGCTGTGTACAAATATTACGAATATTCACACAGTATGACTGACAGGCACAGACACCCTTTTAGCTGTTTGTCATAAACTGAAAAAGCCCTGAATATATGCCAGGTATCCATAGATTGAAGTGATCCAGGTGGTGAAGGACATCAGTTGGGAGGCAAAAGAGAGGGGAATGAAGAGGCAACACCTGCTTATTTCACTATGGGAGGGACAATAATAATGTCTATATTGATGGCATGCACTCTGCTAATATTCACTTTTAAAAAACACAGAATGTAACAAGAATGTCTTCTTCTATGTCGGGCATAGCCATAGGGTGAAAGTAGGTGACTCCCCCTTGGCATGTGTGTGTATTGCATGGCTGTGCCTCACATGCTGCTAGGCATGGACAGACAAATGTAGAAAATAAAAAGAAACCTCCCTTGCATAGATTCCTGCGTGAATATGTTCCTGTCCAGAATTGTGCTCTTGATTGAGACAACACTGGTAGTAAAGTGCAGATGATTGGCAGACATTAAAGGAACAAAAAGTCAAAAAAAATCATGCAAATGTCACAACATGCTCATGCTGTGTGCCCTTAGTCTATGTTTTGTTTTGCGGACACACAATACCACTCTAGTGCAGTGTGTGTGCAAATTGCTACAGTGTTCTAGAAAAATAAGGCTTTACTCTCCACCTTTATCTGTCAGACACATTTCATGAAATCAGCATGGTGCAATATATCCCATCTAGTAATCTCAAGGCTGACAGTTTCAGCAGGTAGTCTAGAGAACATACTGTCATGAAGCAAAACACAAGATTTATGCATCTTTTCTGATAAACAGTAAACAGAAAAAACGTTGCTGGAAACTGCTGATTTGAAATCTGGAGTTAATAACAACACAACACAATACAGCTCGTAGTTAAGGTCAAAACCCTTCTTCAGACTAAGAACATACAAACACAAACATATTTAAAACACTTCTCAACCAATCAAAATTCAATAAAAAGCCCGCCTGTTTTAAATATGTTTGTGTTTGTATGTTCTTAGTCTGAAGAAGGGTTTTGACCCGAAAGCGCTAACTACGAGCTGTATTGTGTTGTGTTGTTATTAAACTCCAGATTTCAAATCAGCAGTTTCTAGCAACGTTTTTTCTGTTTACTGTGACTGTTGCTGGGATTAAGCATAGCACGAGCTTCTACTTTCAGTTTGGACTGTTGTCAATTGGCTTTTTTGTGCTATGCATGCTGTGGAAAGATCTTTCACAACAGGGGTTATGAATACTCTGTTGGAGCAGGAAGAAGCCCGAGGGCTAACAGGAGGTTGGTGTACTGAGAAACTGTTAAATCAAGAAAATCCACTGCTTAATTTGGCCTTTGGTGTGCCTAGAGGAAGAACTGACAATAAGGTAATACCTTTGGCTACAGATAAAACCTTTGAAGATTTAATACTGGACCTCAATTACAAGGTACTGAGGCTCCAACGACAGCAGTGGCAAGCATATCACTTAGAGGCATGTCTAAATTATGGGATTGTGCCACGGGGGATACACGTGTTGTGCATGCCAACCCAAGGGGATAGATATCCCGAATTGTTAGCCAAGTGGCAAGAGATCAATCTAAGGACTAGTTATCAATACATGGAGCTTCTTATTAGTTATTTTGCACCGGAGGTGGACTTATTAAAAAAGGAAGTTATAGACCTGCAACAGAGACTTACAAGAGACTTTCGGGAAGCACCACATGTAGCACGCCTCAAACTGTTGAATGACACATTAAGTGGAAATGATGATAAGCCAAAGGTATTACCCTTTCCTCCTCCCACAAAACAATATGAGATGCAAGGCCAAACTATACGGGCCAAACTGAGGTTGAGTTCTTCACATAGGGACCAAAAGACCAGTCAGGAGGAGAAGGTTACTACACACACTACCCAGTCTCACATAGTACCATTACAACCTCAAACCAATACACACACAACCACAAAACACATAGACATACTGGAAATCCTCCAAAAAAGCAGAGGCCACCAAAGCAGACACACAAACAACCACCAACCCAAACAACAACACCCAGAACACACATAGACCACACACACATAGACCTCACAGTCAGATCAGTCACAGCAGCCACAAAACCACACACAGCCACTAGTCATTGGTGACTCCATAGTCACAGACACTGATGTCCTGCTCACCAGACACCAGACTGAGTAAGGACATGTCAGCTGCCTGTCGGAAGCTACCGCCAACCAACTCACAATCTCACAGCACTCAACAGCTCAAAGGTACAAGAGCTCTCAGACTGTGTCCACGCTGGTGTAGCCTGTAAGGCCTAACCCTCACCCTCACCTGACTAAAGAGACATTACATTGAGGAGCTCTTGAGATTGTAGCCCAGGCAGGTATGACCCCTGACCAGTATGATCCTACCACCAAGAAGAATGATGATGCACAACAGAATGATGAGATGCTACACTAATAATTGGCTTAAAAACAGGGTGTGTTCAAAGGGGGGCAGTATCTGTCATGCTGGGGATGATGCGCTGCTTCGCAAAGCCAGCCTTGCTGGGACCCTGCTTGCACCTGTGCCCCTGGAGGCGATTGCCACCTGCTACCCTGGCACGCCATAAGCCCTTTTTAGCAAGGCACAGGCTCAAATTCTAAACCTACCAAAAAAAAAAACACAAAAAAACCAAAAAACAAGTGTAGGATGCTAAATCTGCAATCTCAAAAATCAAATGCACGCACCCAGCCCTCAAAATGCTGAACGAGGACATCTGTGCTGTTCAAGGTGGACAGACACCCAAAAAGCTGGCTCACCCCAGCGCTATCAGGTTCGTTCCTCCCCAAATCCGGACAATACCAGGAAAAATAGGGTATCCATATTCATCAAGGACACCCACACCTCACACACACACACCACGACTGCGATGCATCGGAGACGCTTAGGTGCAATTAAATCCAGGTGCAATTAACCTGCAACAAGACTGCTCTGCAAATTGTAATCACAACTGCAGGAACTCACTGCAGGAAACTCACAGGCATGGCCTGGGATAAATGTAACACTAAAGGGATAAATACTCAATGAAAACACCATCATACTAGGGACTGGGAATACTACTCAATATAGAATCACCACCTAACAAAAGTAAACTCAATTCATAAACTCCAAAGAACTACTCACAACTGGTCACCATCCCCACAGAGGAGATAATCCCCTCCAAGAGGAGATAACATACATGATCTCATCATCACGTAGAGCTGGGAGATGAATTCATCACCACAGAGATCAGATCTAAAATGAGATCAGATCACAAACTAATCACCCTGGAGGTCCTACTCCCACCACCCCACCTGAAATAAAAAAGGCCGAGTTCACACTTCTTCAACTAAGCCTTCCAGTCTTGAAAAACTCTAGGTGGTTCTCCTTCATACTCTCCGAGCCGGCGGAAAACACCTCTAGGACGCACCTGCAGAGCAAAAATACTCACCAGCACCTGCAGGACTGCATGGATAAGGCAATCCCAAGCAAAACAAAGACTCTTAAAGTAAAAAAAAAACAAAAGCTACAACTCTGGAGCCCCAAAATAAAAGATAGAGCAAAGGAGGAAGCTACTACAAGAAAAAGCAAAACTATAAGTACAAAAAAACTAGAAGATCATAAGAGAAAAAAAACTAAGAGCCAGAAAAAAACCATAAGAAAAAAAAGAGCTGTATAAAAGAAATTAGGAAAAAACAATAGCTGAAGAGAGGAAAGACAAAGATTAGAAACCTAGGAGGAAACTCCCAGATATGCTGCTGACACTACAGACATTGCCAAGATAGTGCAAGACAGGTTCCCCAGAGGAGTGATCTTACTGACAGGACAGACATACCAACTACCTCCCCCCTGCAGTGAGAACTGCATCTCCCTCAATATGAAAACACAGCACTCTCAAAGCCCGAACACAGTCACCATGGGACCTCATGAACTCCCCGGCTGTCAGTAAACCACAACTATTCCAGCTGTTTAAAAACGATGGTGTCTCACAGCTGTTTAAAGGGGAGTCTTACCTCAGCTGTGACCCCAGGTTGGCGCTGTTTGCTGTGGTCCTCGCACTTCACAACCCGAGCCATTGAGAGTGAAAACCCTATCTGCTACCGGACCAAGAGGGACAGGCCCTTATCTGCAAAGCCCTGGAGAGGGGACACATGGACCTTTGAAATAAAGACATAGAGGAAGCAGAAAGAGGAGAAGCAAAGACATAGGACCTAGGCAGATTTGGACACAGAGCTTGAAGCCATTGATGAACTTAAGAGTCACTTTGCAAACTGATGAGGAAAGCGTCCATACAGCCTACCAATAACCCGCTAAGGCCTTCAATACAAGGCCCCACTTTCGGGTATCATCATACATCACAAGATGGGGCAAACTGGGCACCATAGTAGAAAACACATGAATCTATGAGCTCCGCAACCAAAAAATGGGTACGTTGCAGAGAGACTTTCAAGATTTCAATGAAGGTAACATCTTTATCTGGCCGAAATATAAATCTCTGCCAGTAGTAACAACACGGGGATCAACCCGATTGAATGAAGGGAGGCATGACCAGGAGGAACGATGCGACGTTATGACATTGAGGGAAGAGACACCAGCTTCACCAACTACAGCTCCGACGGCACAAGGTGAGCCACTTCACATGGTATTAGTGGAAGAAACTACTACAGTTTCTGCTTCGAGCGAAAAAGAGGGCAGAGACACTATTGCCCTTATCACACAGGATGTACCTGATGTGAATGCGGTAGGAATCCAGTTTTTGCGAGAGGCAAGTGTTCTTGTGGGAGAGGAGAGGTTACCACAGGAAAGTACTTCTACCATGGGACAGGATGATGTGTCGAGGATGAATGTTTTAGAAACGGGGGCTCGCCCCAAGTTGAAATTGGGCCAACAGCATTTTTTGGGGTCGCTACCAGTGAATGTGAAGAAGAGAGGTCCTTGGAAGAGGTCGTTGAGTGACGACAGAGACCTCAACAAGAAGAGGAGAACTTTGGACTGACTCATACTATGGACTATGGTATTGTTTTTAATTTATCTAAATATGTTTTAAATAAGGAACAATTAGAGGTATTGAATAAGGGGCTAACTTTTGTTCCAAGTAGGACCTGTGTATTTAATGAAGTCATAATGGACATCATGTTATTTTGTCGAAATGTTATGTTGAAAAAGTTTTTTGGTAACTCTGGTCCTATGGACAAATGTCCACATAAACCCAGCAGTTATGTCCCACCCTTGACACCAGCATTAGGTTTATTTATTAATAAATGTGAGACTGACTTAACAGCTTACTTTCAGAAAAAATGTAATGAGAAGTTTTACAACTTAAATGGAAAGCAGAGGAAGGCCTTGGAAGATTTGAGTAACAACTCGGATCTAACAATAAAAATGGCAGATAAGGGAGGGGCAGTAGTGCTTCTGGATACACACTGGTATAGAACAAAGATGAAGGAATTGCTTTCTGAAGGTGAGGTTTATGTGTTACTAAATCCAATTGAGGTAAAAGGTGTGATTGATAGAGTACACAAATGATTACACTGGCTATATACTAATCAGTATATAGAACAGGATTTGTATGATTTTCTCTTAATAGAGAAGCCAGTTATACCTGTGTTTAAGGCCCTCCCAAAGATACATAAATCATCCACTGACCCCCCTCTTAGACCCATTGTGTCAGGAAGAGGGTGGGTAACTGAAAATATTTCTATTTGGCTAGAAGTTACATTAAGACCTTATGTAGATAAATTAGAGAACATACTGAAGGATACAGCACATTTTCTCACAGTTTTGGGGGATATAAGTAGGAATATGTCCCTAGAAAACATGATAATGGTCACATTAGATGTCCAAAGCTTGTTCACGGTGATAGGGAACCACTATGGAATAACAGCCGTAGTGGAACTGCTAAGCACGCTAGGGGTCAATGGGATGAAACTTGACCTAATAAAAGATCTACTTGCATTAGTCTTGGACAATAATGTTTTCATGGGCATTAATTATACATACAGACAGGCACAGGGGGTAGCCATGGGCACCCCCTGTGCGAATACCTATGCGAATTTAGTTCTATCGCATTGGGAAAGACAGCATGTATTAGAGAATGAGGAATGGCACAGGCATATAGGAGTATATCTACATTTTGTGGATGATATTTTTATCTTGTGGAGAGGGAATAGCACACAGTTAACACTTTTCATAGATTTTCTTCACTCGACTACCTCATTTTTGAAATTTAGCATTAACAGTTCTAGTGACTACATAGACTTTCTGGATGTCAGGGTTAGATTCACTGGGAATGGTTTTAGTTCTGAGTTGTTTAGAAAGGAATGTTAGAAGAACACCATGCTGTCATTTGACAGCATGCACCCTCGTTTCATGTTCCCTAACATAGTACAAGGTCAGGTCAGTAGGACCTCTAGGTTGAGTATGGAAGATGAACAGTTTGATCAAGAGTTGATAAATTTGAGAAAAAATTTTCAGGATAGGGGTTATAATGATGGTTTGATAGAAAGAGTAGTGAAGAAGGGTAGGACATATAGAAGGGATAAATATAAGCCTTGGATTAATGTGACCAGGCAGAATGAGAGGAAAGATACATCTGCTGTATGTACACGAACAAGACAGAGGTTTATGTTAACCTATGGAAGTAATGTAAAGGGTGTTTGCGACATAATCAACCAGAACTGGAATATCATCACCAGTGATGATTGCCTGAGGGACATTGTAGGCAGCAACCCACAGTTTGGATACAGGAGGAACAAAAATTTAAAGGACATGCTGTGCAAAGAGAGGGTAGCCAATACCCCTAAAGCTCTGCCATTAACTATGGGCACGGTACCATGTGGTCATTGCAAGGCTTGCGCCCATATTAACAGAGATGTGGTTTTTACTCATCCTGCAAGTGGGAGGAAATTCCAGTTAAAAGGGAGAGCAACTTGCAGGACAACAGATGTTGTGTATTTGGCGAACTGTGACTCCTGTCCGAGTTATTATGTGGGCAAGACCAATAACATGCTTAAGGTCAGAATTTTACAACATATGTCATCAATTAGAAATTTGGATGAACGTAATGCCCTATATAGACATGTACAGAATCATCCTATACATCAATTTAGTTTTACGGTAATACAGAATGTAGTTCTGAACAGTAGAGGTGGTGACATCAAGCAAACCACTGAATGGGTGGAGTCTAAATGGATCCTAGAGCTAGCTGCACACAGGTTCCCAGGATTAAATGAAGTAGTGCCCCTAAAGCCAGCCCTTAAGAAAAGGCGGGATTTTTATTGAATTTTGATTGGTTGAGGAGTATTTTAAATATGTTTGTGTTTGTATGTTCTTAGTCTGAAGAAGGGTTTTGACCCGAAAGCGCTAACTACGAGCTGTATTGTGTTGTGTTGTTATTAAACTCCAGATTTCAAATCAGCAGTTTCCAGCAACGTTTTTTCTGTTTACTGTGGATTCTACTTTGTGACTGTTGCTGGGATTAAGCATAGCACGAGCTTCTACTTTCAGCTTTTCTGATAAACCAAAACAGTTAATGGCTCATGCACTTCACAATGAACTAGCTGAAAAACAGCTGTTTTTGTAGCTTTTATAAGTCAGCATAAATGGGAAGTTTCTAACACTGACATTTCAGTCAAAGATTTCTTATAATTTATCTGTCTCTTATTGAACACCTACCCTTCTCCACCTGGTGCACCATAGATGTTTTTTTTTCTTCAAGAAACGGAGTCCATCCAATCTGTCAAAATTTGAAGCCTACTGAAAGGAATTTTTGCAGTTTTGCTTTCCTACATTAACTCTTTTACAGTGCTAAAACTTGATTCAGTTTTCACTTTCACCTTTTATTCATGCATAAAACGCACACACACACACACACACACACACACACACACACACACACACACACACACACACACACATTGAAAATGTATATTACAAGTTTTGATACTCTACAGTAACGTAAAGGGGTATATGTAAACTTGGGCATGTGTGCACACATCTTGGTATACTAAATATTCATCGATACAGACTCACAGATATGCAATCTACAGGAATGTAAATGGCTATGTGTAGACTTGGGTATGGGTGTACCCATCTTGGTATGCAAAATGTACATGGATACAGACCCACAGAAATACGACAGTAATGCAAAGAGGCATATGTAGACTTGCACTTGGATGCACACATCTTGGTATGCAATGTATAAATGGATATAAACAGAAACACACTCTACAGTAATGTAAAGGGGTACATGTAGTTGTGGGCATGAGTGTGCACATCTTGGTATACTAAATATACCAGGATACAGACACAGAGACCCACACACACACAGACACACACATACACACACACACACACACACACACACACACACACACACACACACACACACACACACACACACACACACGCACACACAGTACAGTAATGTAAAGGGGTATCTGTAGACTTGGACATGGGTCTACACATATTGGTATGTTAAATATACATGGATACAGACAGAGAGAGACACACACGGTGCAGTAATCTAAAAGGTGTGAGACACATTAATGTCACCCTCACCAGGCTCAATGAGGATATGGTCACGGTCAGCTGTCTTTCAAGTGCCAGAATCCACCACATCACACATGCACTTAAGTCTCTCCAGAACAGGTACAAGCATGACTCTGTCATTATCCATTTTGATGTGAATGACTTGAGATGTACCTCCCCAGACTATATGAAGACAGACATGATTGAGCACTTAGAGTATGTTTCCAAGGCAGGTATGACCCTAGCCATAAGCAGCATCCTACCTTCACAAAGAATGATACCACAATACCAACAAAAAACAATTGACTACACCAATTGGCTTAGTTTCTAATGTCTTTCCAAGGGAATCCAATATCTCTCTGGGATGACATGGTTGACAGGCCTCGAAGCTTTGCCAGAGATGGCCTCCACCTATTTCCCCTGGGTTCCAGATCTTGGCCAAGGCTCTTGCCTCCCCCATTGGGCCTTTTTTTAGGGTATGTCCCAAAGACAAATCTTCCAGAATAAAAGATCTGTCAAAAAGCAAATTGAAGGTCATGCTGCTTAACCGTAGGAGCCTTAACCTGAAAATGCACTCACTGGAGGCTCTCCTCACACTGGAAGATGCTGATGTCTGTGTGGTCACAGAAACTTTGTTCAGAGCTGCAGAGAGCACCCCTACCTTACCAGGTTATACCACACTTTCCAATCCCAAAATGAGGTTGGAAAGGCTATGAGTGGTGAAGTCTCTATCTTCATTAAGGACAGGCACACCTCCAGACTGGTTTGCCAGCATGATGCACTGTAATTACTCCAGGTGCAACTGACAGTTGGCAAGACACTTATCCAAGTTATAGCCAGCTGTAGACCCCCCTCCATGAGTCAGGATACCCACTCCTCCTACCTGGACCTACTTAACTTTGTCAAGGTACCCCCTAACACCCTGATCCTTGATGGCTTCAACTACCCCACCATAGACTGGGTGAACTATTACTGCACTAATGCACTCACCCAACGATGCCTTGAGTTCATCATTTCTAATGCACTAAACCAACTCGTCTCATCTGCCAGAAGGGGAGATAACATTCTGGACTTGGTTCTCACCAGCATGAGTGACCGCTGCACCACTCCCATAGTATGTTCTTCCCTGGTGAGTTCAGATAATAGGTCTTTCTCATTCAAAGTTTCTATCCCACTCAACCCTCCCCCCCCCCAGCCATAACCAGGCTAAAAAATTTCTGAAAAGCTCACTACAACCTCCTAAGGGAGGGTATCAGTAGCTTCATACCACTGCCCCCTCAAAGGATGCAGACAACTGTGCTGAACAGTACACTAATACAGTACACAAGCACCTGTATAACTGCATGGACTCAGCCATATCAAACGGAATTAAAACCTGCTCCTCGAAGAAACACAAACCTGTCAGGAGGACATCCTCTATTAACAGGCTTTACAACAATAGGAAGAAACTGTTGTCGAAAGATAAAAAGGAACAAACTCCAAATAGGAAAAACTTCCTCCTCAACCTCAACAAAAAATTAGATCACTAGCTTAAACCTCCACAGCCAATTATGAGTTGAAACTAGCCTCCAAACAATGGGAAACCACAAGTCCCTTCCTCAGTTACATCAGGAACCTCCATGGCAAAGCGCAGGTTTGTTCCAAATTAGTACTTAATGGTACCACTTACACTGATCCTGTTGACTTAGCCAACCTGCTAGCTGATAGATTCAGCATAAACTCCACCCCCTACACCCCCCAAAGGGCCATTTGACATCCCCGATACTAGTTTCACACCTCACATCTCTGTAAATCAAGTATTAAAGGCCCTATCCAAGACAATGAACACAGCTTACATGAGACCTGATAGTATCCCATGCTGTATTCTGCACCATCTTCAGCAAGAACTAGCTTTACCATTGAGCACACTATTCAACCACAACCTAATTACAGACTTCATTCCAGCAGAGTGAATAAATGCCATTCTCATCCCCTTGTATAAAGGTGGTGCCACTACTGACCCGGGAAACTATCTCCCCATTAGCTTGACAACTCTGATCTGTAAACCGAGCATATTATTATGGATCTCATAAAAGGCAATCTCCAAGTACTTGACTCCCCCCAATTTGGATTCATCAGGGGCAGATCTTGCCTATTGAAACTGTTTGACTTTTTTGAGATTGTCACCAAAGCCCTAGATGAAGGAAAGTCAGTACATACATCTTACTTTGACTTGGCCAAGACCTTTGACACAATTCCCCACTCGGGCATCATCAAAAAGCTAACACAACTTGGCGTAAATCCCTATCTTATCAGGCAGGTGGCCAACTGGCTCACCAATGAAACCAACAAGGTCAAAATAGGTGCAATTACCTCCGAAAGCAGACCTGTCACTAGTGGTGTTCCCCAGTGATCTGTCCTCGGCCCCCTACTGTTTGGCATCTACTTCTCGGTGGTTCAGGCAAAGACAAAGGGCCTGTGGCTGTCTAAGTTTGCAGATAACTGTAAGTTGGGTGTTGTCATTGACTCCCCAATTGATGTTAACATACTGCAAGAGGGTCTCACAGCTACAAATAACTGGTGTAAAATTCGTTGCCTTAAGTTAAATGCAAACAAATGTATTATCATACCATTCAGGAAAAACATGGCCCTTACTGATTACCACATTGATGGCAACCCTCTAAGCATGCAACCTGTGTTGAGAGACTTGGGTACTCAGGCTGACAACAATCTCACATTCGACCATCATGTGGCAGCAGTGCTCAGAAAAGCCTTTTACTTGGTTCATCTCATAAGTAAAGGGATTGCACCCAGAAGAAAGGAGGTTATTACCTCTCTGTACTTCTCCCTCATTAGGCCTATAATTGAGTATAAAGCCGCATTTGGCATGTACCTCTCCAACAGCTGTACCAACTGTAAAGACCACAGAAATACCACACAAAGAGAATCCATGGCCTCCAGCATATGTCCTATGCGGACAGGCTCAAATCACTATCACTCTACTCGGTATCATACAGATTGCTCAGAGGTGATCTGTGACTCACCTACAAGGCAATATCAGACTCTGCCCTAATAGAGATGCTCCATATCCATAAGTCTAACTTCTTGCACATTACCTGCTTGACAGGCCTAAATCTAAAATGTAACATCAACAAAACCTGCTGGAGAGACAGGTTTGTCTACCAGAGCCTGCCCCATCTCTGGAATAGACTTTCCATACATGTCAAACAGAGTACCTTGCTGACTGTCTTCAAGCCCAACCTTGATGAGAGGATGGGAAACCACAGATTTGTCCCAGGAGTTCCAACTTTGCACTCATTGACAGAGGCAACAGGTGCTGACTAAGGGTTCTTTTTTGGGGGATAAACTCTTAGCTAGGCCTGTAAGGGCTCCAGGGCCATTAGCCTAGTAACCTCCTATGATCCTATGATATGTAGACTTGGACATGGGTGCGCACAACTTGGTATACCAAATACACGTGGACACTGAAGAAGACACATCCATGCACATGGGTCTACTTCATAACATGGAAATTTCATAATGTTGAATTTCATAACATTGAGACCAAAACATCTAACTCTCAAAACACTGAAAACACAAAATACTGAAAACTCAGAACATTTGAAAGTGTGCTTCATAATATTGAAAACTACAATGCATATATAAATAACATCTTCTCCTCCTATAACAACACCTAACAGGCAAACACATTTTCTACTACATTTCTGCAAAGGGGGCAAGGCCCCCACCCCCCCTTAAATTAAATATACCAACTCCAAGATCGCACTACAGTGGAAAAAAACTAATTGCCTAATCTAACTGCATCACAATCACCATACACTGAGGTCAGGAAATTAACTTTTTTGCACTGTAGTGCGATCTTGGAGGTGGCATATTTAATTTATGGGAAGGGGGCAGAGCCCCCACATCGGGGGTGCAAGGGGGCTTGCCCCCCTCCAGAAACGTAGTAGAAAGTGTGTTTGTTAGTTAGGTGTTGCTGTAGGTGGAGGTGATATTATTTAATTGTGCAATGTAGTTTTCAATGTTATGAAGCACACTTTCAATGTTCTGAGTTTTCAATATTTTGAGTTTTCAGTGTTTTGAATTTTCAATGTTATGGTGTCAGTCTTATGAAATTCAACATTATGAAATTTCAGCGTTATGAAGTAGACCCGCGTACACACACACACACACACACACACACACACACACACACACACACGCACACACACACAAAATATCCAAATGTAGCAGGTAATCTCAGGAATTAGACTTGAATTTTAATGTAAGAGATGCATATCGGAATGATAACATGATTAAATCCTCCTTTCTTCTCCTTCTACTAAATTAATAAGTTTTAAAAATTATGGTCTGAACAAGGACGGCACTTCTTCTTCATAGAATTGAAAAATGAAATACATTCCCAGATGCTTAGAATATTTGAAGTGAAACTGGAAATATCTTTAAAGAAAAGATGATGTCTGTGACTCTTAGTTAGCTAGTCCAATATCAGCACCAGAAAAATCATCCCTTAGTTCACTGTGTCTCTATGAATGGATGAAGACATGAAACTGATTGATATATAATGTCTCTGCTTTCCTACCAGTAAGGAGTTTAATATACTTCAATAGGGCAAGGGCTGCCTTACAGAACAGCTTTCTAGTAGTCGAATCTTATTCAAGACTAGTAACTAGTATCTGATACCATCTTTATAGAAATTCAGTTTAGCCATCATCCTCTGTCCTAAGACTTGCCAAGGCTTTGGAGAGCTAATTTTTTCAAGTGATTAAATAAATATCTTCATCAATTCTTTCAAAAGAACATGTATTTGTAAATTATTACCATCACCCCATCCTTAATAACATATTACTGGGGGAGTACAAGTGGCGTCGGACTTAGACGTATTGGATGCCTTACATTTTCCAGATTACCAACTTGCATCCATTGTGGTGTTGTAGATCACCCATTTTAGTTGAAGATCTAGAAATACAGTGGTGTCATTATTCAGAGCTGCATGTTTTGTTTTACAATTTAATTGTGTAGCTATGCAAGCAGAGTTGACATTTACTTGGTAGCAGCCTATTCTCTCCCTTTTCTGTTGCCTTTGTAAATAAGCAGTATCCATACATACATGCATACATGCACACACACATACACACATACATACATACATACATACATGCATACATACATACATACATACATACATGCATAAATAGATCACAGAGGTTGATTAAACAGATAGCTAAAGAGTTGCTTAGGTAGATAGATCTACAAAGCCATTAAATTAAAAAGGTCTTTTACAGTTAATTTCATTTGAAAACAGGGACCAGCACCCCCTTAAGCCTCTTGCAGCTAAGATGTCTTAAAGATGGAAAGTAGAGGTTAAGAGGAACACTACATCCCCACTTGAAGAGAGAATCATTTAAAAAAGTATATATTATGATCACCTGATGGAATTTGTTATGTTTTTTGATACCTGCTAACCTGCAAAATGGTAGGCTGTTAATTACACATTAACACACACACCCTGGAAGACATTATTGCACTTAGAGAATGGGCTGTCTGTAAAATTGTTATGTTTTACTTACTTATTTATATATTTTTATTACATATATTATTTTTTAATATATTTGTGATGTAAAATAGTTCCTCCGCCTGATGTTTCAAAGTTGCTATTGTATATGTTAATGGTGTTAAGCATTTTACATCCAAAATCTATCTTTTTTTTTTTAATTCTAGATATCTGCTTTATTTTTTGGCCCCTTAATGCTAAACTGTATGGTTTCTTGCCAGTCACTGGGGATTGAAGTCACTAAATAATGACATTTGACCTTCAGACTTTATTTCTTTCAGAAAATTTATGTTTACACAAATCCTGTTGTTTTACTTACTTTGTAATATTTATAAGTACAACAGTTTAAATCTATTCCTATTTTTGAGCCTTTGTTCCCCCTTTATTTCAGGCTTTATCCAGATTTTCTTGAGCTAAAAGCTAGAGAGGCATGCAAACCTCGTATCTGCTGTCAGTGGTCCATCATCTCACTGTCTCTCCCTCTTACATGTGAGATTGCGCACGCACACACACACACACACACACACACACACACACACACACACACACACACACACACACACACACACACACACACACACACACACACACACACACACACACACACACACACACACACATATACACTTGCACTTCAGAAAGATGCATGCTAACACAAGTCCTATTATTGAAGGGACTTTGTGATTTTTTAAGAGGAATATGTTCCTGTTTTGAACCTTTGTTCCCTCTTTATTTTAGGCTTTATCCAATTACCTTCATCTAAGAGGTGAGAAGTATGTAAACCTCCTCAATGCTGCTGTTGCTTGATCACTCTCACTCTTCACCCTCTCTCTCTGTCACTCACCACACCTCGCTTTCATGCACGCATTTACACACACAGACAGAACCAAACACACAAACAGAAACATAAACATATACACACACACTGTCTAGGTAGTGTAAAGTAACGGCTCAATAGATCTTTGTTTCACTGACATGCAAACACACACACACACACACACACACACACACACACACACACACACACACACACACACACTCACACTTTTGTTTTTTAGTTTTCTTTTTTTTTAAATATATTTTACAAGAGTAAATTACCATCTTGCATCATGGCCATCCAGTAACCGATTCTACCAAAAGTAGAGCAAGAGGTGTAGTATTTTGGCCTTCTGTGTCAAAGGATATTGAGAGAGTACTTTCATCTTGCTCTGTATGTAACAGTACTAAGCCACACCAACAGAAAAAACTGCTTCAGCTAAACCAGATTTTTGCACTACCTTGGGCAACTCTTAGCTACAGACATTTTCAAATGTAATGGTCAACATTACATGGGGTTAATTGACCTTTATTAAAATTGGTTCGAGATTGACCTACTTCCTAATCTAGCATCCAGTACTGTCATTACTAAGTTGACGCATCATTTTGCAGTCCATAGTAGTTCACACAGAGTTATTTCTAACAATGGTACACAGTTTACAAGCCAGCAGTTCAAAAGATTTACTGAAGAGGGGGCTTTACTCATGTTACAAGTTACCCTGAGTATCCACACTCAAGTGGTTTGGCAGAACAGGCAGTTCAAAGTGCGAAACAATTACTAGAGAAGTCAAAATGAGATAAGAGTGATGTTTTCTTGAATCTCTTGAATGTCAGAAATATTCTTCATGATAACAATCTTGGTTCACCTGCACAGAGATGTCTATTGAGACAAACCAGAAGCACATTACCAATCAGCTGCAGTCCATTGGTTCCATGTATCAAAAACAACAGATCAGTGAAAGCCCTCTGTTGAAGCAGCACTTATCCCAAAAGTCCAACATGCTCTAGGGACATAAACCTCGTCACCACAATAAACAGAACATGCTGGAGGGATAGATTCCTGTCCCAGAGACTTCCCATACTCTGGAACAAACTACCTATCTATATCAAACAAAGCTCATCATTAGCACTGTTCAAGAAAAATCTTGATGATTGGATGGGAAATAGGAAATTCACCCCGGGGATCACTTCTGTGGCTATGCTCGATAGTGGCACAGGAAAATAATTTTCTTGGGTGGCGAAAGCCAGGGTACCTTTGGCTAGGCTTATATAGGCCCTAGGGCCAATAGCCTAGTACCTACCTATGAACCCATGAACCTATGAACCTATTGCGATAAGATCAACAAACTGCTTAATCCATTACGAGAAGGGGAGATATTGAGAATGCAGACATGCAAAGGTTTTGATCGGATTGGTGTCATGAAAAGTGAATGTCCAGAGCTGAGATCGTACATTGCAAAATCACAAGGAGTAGAGTTTAGGGGGAATCAAAAACATTTGGTCATGGTGTCCAAGCCTGTATTGCAGAATCATACCTGTGAGGAAGACTCTAAATCTCAGAATGTGTTATCCATTCTTCTAGTTCTAGAGGACATTCCAGCAAATATCCCTGTTTCTGAGAAGAATCTCGAAATGCCAGAGTCTATTTGTTCACCAATGACTGTCCCTGTGCTAAACCCACTTCTGATTGCTATATCACTAGATCAGCTTACATTTCCAGACCATGTTCCAGATACACGGCAACTTGGACATGAACTTTGTGTTTATTCCTCAGTATCTGTATAATTGCATGTCTTTTTCAGATCTCATTTTATTGTGGGCAATTCATTAAAGAGGGAGGATGTAGATCAGTATGTATGTATACCTTTAAAAAGCTTTCCATGGGCTTGCACAAGTGTATAAATACTGAGCGCGTGTGAGTCTGACTGCCATTTTGTAGTTAGCTGTTGAGATGTAAGCATGTATGTCTGTGTAGTCTGTCAGTTAATCAGTTTGTTTATATTTTGTACTGCTGCTATCCATGCTGATGTGTTTCTGTGTAATAAAGCATGTAAACAAACTACACCACCTGTTCGTCTTCGGTTGTAAACCAAGATGAACGACAAGTATGACCCAGACTCCCATCTTCTAGCCTCTAAAAAGTCTGATAGGTTTTCTAGGGTACTTGATTTGCACAGGTCCTTTAAAAAAAAAAAAGCTTTGCTTTCCTGCTGTCATTTATTTGGATTCTGACAAAGGCACTAGAACCTTTCTATGTTCTAATCCAATTTTAATGATAAAAGCAGCAAAGCTGAAGATAGTTATGTCAAATATGTTTATACTTCCACCACCTTAGTGTTTAGTAGTATTAAAATCTAGACCTACATGCCCAAGTTCCTTTATCTAGTTTAAGCAATCTGGATCAAACTTTTGCCCAATCTCCCTAACTCTGTTTTGAAATTTATTGTTATGGATGTACTTAACATTACCTCTCGGGTAGCTAAATGTATTACTAAAGTGGTCTGCAATCCTGTGAATGCTGTCTCTTGAGTAGGAATGCTTGGCTTAGATGACAGTCTTTCTTGTGGATGTAAAAGTTCAATTGTTAAGTTTGCCTCTTGGCAAGAACTTCTATTGGTAACACTTCAGTTGAAGACGAATGCTCATGTAGAGATAAAACAACTTTCCTTGTTGTCATTACCTAGATTTCAGAGGAACTATACATACAATCCAAATTAATTTTTTATACATCTTTCAAATCTACTAGACAGAACTGCAGCAAAGAGCAGTTCAAATGAAAGTGTCAAACAGTCTCCAAAATGAAGAATAAGTCCCAGGTTTCCAAATCCCTAAGAAAAGCTTATAGCCATCCTTTCGACACACTTCCTCCCTTCCCTTTCCAGAGAAGTATAGCTAGGTAGATATTCATGTGCCTCATACCATCCCCTGAAATGGTAAAAAGAAAAGAGAGAAAAAAAACAACTGTTACAGTTTTACAGCTTATACCATACATGGTGCACTACACTTGATGCCAGAAATGCACTGAACACTAATTGGGATCTGACTATAGCATCCCTAAGGCTTCTCACCCACCCTTAGCCAAGTCTCTGCCTCCCCTCCCAGCCTTCATCACAAAATTGTAGAGAATATGTCTCTATGCCTTCATAACTAGCAGTTCAAATCTACAAACTCTTATGTTCCAAATATCATAGAACAAAGTTATAAACTCCAATGGGCTTCACTTTCTGTTCCATTAGGTATTCCCAGTTCTCAAAAGATCAGGTTCATCTTATATGCGCTATTAATTCTGCCTTCAGGGAGTCATCAGATCAATCTGGACAAGGACTTTACTCAAGATTTTTACAAGATTGCAGGAAGGAAGGAATCTGCAAGCACACTCTACACCTCTATCCATCCATCCATGTACAATCCCATGTTCCATTTTTACACATGTAACAATCATCTAGAGACAATGTTTAAATTCCCGGATAGCTATCCCTGGCTCTGATGTTCTTCCATACCAGACACTCACTTGCACATTACAGATATGGCCAATTTATAGTGTCTGATCCACCAACTGCATGTCTTTGAAATGTGGAAGGAAACATGAACACCTAGAATAAACCCACACAAGCACAGGGAGGATTTGTAGACTCTTAACAGAAGGTCCCCAAGCTGAGACTTGAACTGGAGATCCTCGAGCTGTGCGGCAACAATGCTATCTGTTACTCCACTGTGCTACTCAAAGAAAGTAAGGCCATTGTACACCTATCCTAGCCAAATGTTTTTTTACATGTTCTAAATTTCAAAAAAGTGACACTTCAAACTCATTTCCCTCTTCTTTCCCCTCAAGCCATTTTAGTCACTGTAGACCTAAAAGACAGTTACTTAAACATTCCTGTTCACAAAAAGCATGTAAATGACCTGAAGGCTCTCAGTCATCACTTATCTTAAGACATTATTTTAGTGGTAACAACAATACCAATTTAATATAGTACATAAACAAACAAGGAGGAATAAGATCATGCCCCCTTTGCAGACCCGTCATGATTGCCTGTGGCATTGCAATTCACCACAACTTATATCTTCTGGCTAATTACATTTCTTTAGTGCAGAACACAGCAGTAGAATCCTTGAGCAGGTCCAGGAGAGAGCCTCATCAGTGGATTTTTTAACAGATGGCCTTCGTGTAAACAGTCCACCAGTAAGAAATTCCTGAAATAGATCTGTTTGCCTCTAATCTAAACAGAGAGCTGAATTAGTTCTGTTCCAGGACATTTTGCAAAGAGGACTGGAATACAGATTACTTTTCAGTCCCTTGGACTCGGAAATTTCTTTACACCTTTCCCTCCGTTTCTCTCACTTCAGATGTCCTTCAAATTTTCAGCAAGGACCTGCCAAAGATGTTATTGGTGACTCTCTTTTGATCCAGAAAGCACTAGTTCTTTCATCTCATGTAACCTGGCAAGGACAATTGCCAGAAATACCTGCACATTGTAGACCTACTCACAAAGGGCAAGGGATTTCCTATTCATCTGAATATACAAAATTTCAATCTGAGTCGATGGTAGGTTTTTATTCCTTTTTATGCACTGTTTTGTAAGGAAGTGGAGCAGCAAATAAAGGAGGCTAGAAAACCTGCTACTTGGAAATCTTATTTATCTAAATGGACAAAATAGAAAATACATATGCATTTTGTCGACTAGTTATAGGATATGATCCATCTCAAGTCGGCCAACCCACACACACACACACACACACTGGTTTTCCAGTACGTGTGAATTGTTTAATTCTCGTCTGGCTTACAATTCAGTTTGCCTGCCATGTGTCGCACCTTGTCACCTCCATTTCAAGTTAACCAATTCTTAAAAGGAGTTTTGTAAGTCAGACCACCAAGAAAGAAGGTGTTACCTCTTGAGATTTAAATTTTCTTTTGGAAAAATTAACTTAACTTTCTTTTGCATCCGTAACCATCTCTTCTCTAAAATTTCCAAACTGGATGGCTTCATTGTGGTTAGCTTTAACTTACAGGTTTCTGCATTACAAGTCCATATATCTATTAAATGTTTGTATAGTCTTAAACAGAACAAGATGAGTCTTGGAAACAGTCCTTCCTTTATAACCTCTCTGACTCTTTCCGTCCTTCTATAATCCACAAAACAAGGATGAGGCACACCTTCATTGCCTAGATTAAATATTTTCTGGACTACTGTTGCATGATTGCTTTCCATTTTCATTCAGTTTTGCTGTTCTAACCATGGACAAATCCCTCCTAGGAATGACAGGACCCATTCTGCTACAGCAGTTCTCACGTCTGGGACTTTCAGGAAGGTTGTGGAATAGAAATCTATTTTAAAAGCAGCTTCTTGGTTTTCATTTCACACATTTACCACAAATTATAATCTAGATGTTGTTTCCAAGACAGAGCTAGTTTTGCTTAACCTGTTCTTCGTGGGATTCTGATCTCTGCTTCCATGCTAACACTCAATTCTTGAACTTTGGCACTCTTCCCGTATGCACATATTACTGCAACAGTGATCTGAAATAGAATGCAGTGCATTTGTATAGTTAACTTATAACAGTAGAAGTTCAAATAGCGTTAGAGTATTAATACACTCCCTCCAATCCCCCCGGAATAATCTCTCCCATACTGAGGTGGGATAGCCTTGTCCTTTTCTCTTTGACAAGACTTGACTCAGTGTAATAGGCATCAGCCTTCATTTTAGTGGTAAGAAAGCACTGTTATTTTGCATGTCCATACACCTTTCTTATACTAGTATGTTCTCTTATGTTAAGAGCGAATGTACGGTGGGTGAGGAAGGTACGGGAAGCTTTGTAGACTAATGTGAGTGCAATATCCTTGACATGATGTATGCCATATGTAAGGCAAGTGATCTATTTAAAAATCTCCTGTTATGGTAAGTTAACTACACAACTCTGCTTTATACCTTCTGTAAATAATGTAGGTTGTACTATCATTACCTTTAACCTAAAAGTAAAATCAGACTTTATCAATAAATATTTTGCTGAAATAAATAGCGTACCATTGTCAGCATGACAGATAAATCTGCTCCTGGTACTCTGTGTGTTCTGTGATATTAATAATGTTTGCACTCATAAAAAAATATTGGTGAAACTCAAACAGGTACATTTAGCAAAAACCGCTGGAATCAAAAAAATTAATATAATTTATTGCAACAAAAAAAGATAATACCTTACAGAAATGAACTATTCTTGAAAACAAAACAAGTGTAGACTCAATAAAGTTAAAATAAATTGCTTCATTTTCTTACCACAACTTCCAGGTCTATCTATAAATGCAGCTGTGAACTTAGCTTGAACTAAAAGCCTGAAAGTAATAACAAAATATACTGTAATTATATCAGAAAACTGAAAGGAAAACTGACTGTAATGCGTTATTAATAAACTAAGAAGTGATTACTCAGCCTCAGGATATAGCAAATGTACTTGCAGAAAAAATGCATACATTTCACAGTACACAAAGACAGATGCAAGAGTGCTACAGAGACAAGGAGAAACATCCATTATATAAAAGAAGCTGTGATAAATAATGCCATCACTGAATATGATGATGCATGTTGTAGCAAGATACTTGAATTAACGTGAAGATGTGCAGTGATGCTAGAAAACACATAAGGCCAGAAAAGTTGAATTACTGAAAATGGCTTCTATAGTTGTCATATTTTGTTTCTTATAGGTTACTTAGTTGTGATTACTGTCTGATTTATAAGGTGATGTCTGATATGGCACTGCTTGAGTGTCTAAGGATGGAGTACTCTGCTGGTGGAGCTATTGACAGCTGCGGGAAATTAAAAAAAAATGTTGCGGATATATTGCACAGTGCCTTGCTAGTTAATGAAATAAACCTCCATGAAGTCAGTCAGTAATTTACTTCCTGGTGTGTGTGTGTGTGTGTGTGTGTGTGTGTGTGTGTGTGTGTGTGTGTATGTGTGTGTGTGTGTGTGTATAAAAATGTAGAAACATGTGTTTAGGTTCATAGGTGATCAGTAAGCTAACGACCCTAAGAGGCCATTTTAAGCATAGCCTTGTATTCCCATATATAACTGACAGGATACATTTCCCAGAGGCATATAGTTGCATTTAGGTGGCAGAGCATTTACAAGTTGCTTCTGCCCAATGGGGGCCAGGTGCAAGTCCAGAGGTAAATATTCAGTTTCCCATTCATTGGTTCAGGTTACATTGAGTAGAGTGGGGGAAGAACTAGGATTCACATGGATAGGATGCTTATTCCAAAGTAGGAGTACTTTAGTAGCCTCTGAGTCACATATCTGTCCCTCCATTATTTTCTCCTTACATTACAAATGAGGTTAAGGTCCTTGGTTCAGGTATTTGTAATGTTGTTAGACTTGTTGATGTGCAGCAAATCACTTAGTACTGGATTAGATAATGCTTTATAAGCCAGGCACAGATTACTTCTCAGTAATCTGTAGGAGACTGAGTAAAAAGATAAGGCTTTCATTGTCTGCATATTTCACATGCCTTACTTGTTATGCTTTTTATAAGGCTTATCTGTTTGTGTTCCAGTTGTAACATATGCCTGGTAAGGTATATACTGAAGGAAGCATTGTACTCTATGACTGGTGTAATTAGGGCTCAGTAGAATGAATCATGAGTCCTTTGGATCTGGATGCCATACCCTTGCTAATGATTTGAGAAATATAGAACAATTTCCTTACAACAGTAAACACATGGTGGTAAAAGACCAGATCACTATATACATATTTTTCTAAGACCCGAAACACTGGGTCTTCTTTTAGGGGTACATTGTCTATGTGGTAAGTTTTGGGGATGACTTCCAAAAGATACTGTTATTGGAGGATATTGTCTGGAGGACTGTGTAATTGCACCAAGCTTTCGATCAAATACAAATTTAGTCAGTCAGAGGCCTTTATCATAAGCTTTGGTTTCTGAATAGAACATAGCAAAAAGGGCCAGCCACAGCATCAGACCTGGAGGATTTCTGCTGGTAACTGTTCTTTTGTGGAGGTAGTGTCCCCTACCCTGACGTCCTATGTCCTATGTATCAGACAGTTAACTATCCAACAGAGACATAAAGTTTTACTACTAGATTTGTGAGTCTGTCGATAATATCCAAATGAGGAATAATGCTTATTGTCTTGGTTAGGTCAAACTAGGCAGTGCATAATGTGTTGCATCCGGAGTCTAAAGCTTTCCATTGTCTTATTTTGTAATTTCCATGATAACAATCCATCAAAACAAAACCCCTCAGTCACTAGTGTTTTAAATTCATCTAGGGACTACCTTGCAGCTAACCCTCCTGCAAAACAGTAAATTAAGGCTAATTTAAAACTTACAACCTGCCTAAAAGGGCCTAGTAAACTAAAGATAATTTTAAACTTAAAACTTGCCTAAAAGACCTATTGGAAGTAATAGTACACCCACCTTGCAACCTCCAATCACTGGCAAATTGGAAAACTGGTTAAGCCCTGCTCCGCTCACCCTCACTTTGCTCGGGGTTGCTCCACGCTCCACCCTCCCCCTAAATCCCAGCCACCCCTACTATTGCTTAATTTATATCTGCCTGGCCACTCCCAACTCTTCTACAACCAGTCACCTACAACCTGTACTACAACCTCAACCTACCCCATCTGCCAATACTAGTCTCCCTCCCCTCCACCACTCTCATACTAGTACCAAATCTTAACCTAACTGCTATGTCTATCTCCACACCTTTATTGCTAACCTTTCTGCCATCCCTGATAATCATCCCATATCTACTCTCCTCCTATGAGAACACTAAATACCTTGGCATTCACTACCTCAGATTCCAGACCTCAACTCCTTCACTTACACACAACATTCCTCAACTTCTTCCCTCTCAGATTCTCAACTCACCCAATTATGTCCCTATCAGGCCAAAATACATCCGCTCCAAACCACGTTACTATCATAGTACTCTACTCAGGATCTGGAAACTCATAACTAGGCTAAAAAACAACCTCACCATGGATGGTGACATCCACCCAAACCCAGGTCAAACCACTACTACTACCTCTATTCACGCCACCAACTAACCAACCAATATAGACCCCTCACATAGACCCTTAGACTCCCTGCTGGCCTGCCATCTGAACATCAGGAGCATAAATAACAAAATCCAGCACCTACGTGCCCTCCTGACAGTATATTCACCTGATATGCTCTGCCTCACAGAAACATGGCTAAAACCTGCCACTAAGGACAATGAAGTCCTGCCGCCTGGGTACAACATGCATAGATTTGATCGCACCCAAAAAATGGGCGGAGGGGTAGCAATACTCTACAAGTCCACCTTATCTGTCACCATAGCCAACCTACAACCCCCCCTATTCAACAACGCTGAAATCATTATCACAAAGCTACATATTAACAACCATAAAAGCATAAACATTGTCTGTGTCTACATTCCCCTAGGGAAGAACACAGACACCCTTGAGGAGTTCCTAACCTGGCTCAACAACAACCAGCCACAGGAAACCATAATCCTCGGGGACTTCGACATTGACTGGAAAGCCTGCTCCTCTCAATCCCCAACAGCCCATGTAAACCTCCAAGGATTTACCCAAACCATAACCTCACCCACTAGGCTAAGTAAATCACAAGACAAAGCTAGTACCCTGGACTGGATACTCATCAATAACTCTCCGCACCTCTATATGGCAGGCACCGTACCAGAGGATCTACGTGATCACTGCCTCACATATATACTCAAGGTTAAGATTAATTGCTATCATCAACCCACCTATAGAACTATAAGAAGCAACAAAAACTTTGATCCCCAAAAATTTAACAAGGAACTAAAGGCATGCAACTGGTCTGCCCTAAAAAGCCTCCCACTAGATGAAGCAGTCATTTACTTCAACTCCAGATTCCTGGCTATTCTCGACCTTCATGCCCCCAGTTGTACTAGTAGAACCAAGGTCAATACTGCACCTTGGCTCACTAAAGAAACTAGGGCCAAATTTGCTTTAAGAAATAAAGCATTGGACACCTACCGGACTACTAAAACCCAACCTGACCAACTATTATTTAGGCAACTAAGAAATGATGCAAAAAAATCTGTAACTATCGATAAAAAGAAATACTACTACCGCCTACAACAAGTACACAAAACTAAACCTCAGAAATTCTGGATGGGAATAAACTGACTCCTCCACCCAGGACAAACCACCACCCCAAGCCCATCTGCCACTAATCAAAATCCCCCAGAAGACATTGCCAACTCCTTTAACACCTTCTTCACTGAAACCATCCAAACTTTAGCAAACCAACTCACACCCACTGGTTCTAATCTTAACACAACCAATTCTAAAGCTATAACTCCCTTCAGTCTCCAACCAGTCCCCACTCAACTCATTAAGACCCTACTTAGGAAACTAAGTCCCACCACCCTGGCTGCCGACCTCCTCCCAGCAGACTACTTACAAAAGGCTGCAGATGCAATTGCATACCCCATCTCTGTCATTATTAATCGATCCATATCAGAAGCCATAATCCCCGACATATGGAAAATCTCACATGTCATACCACTTCACAAAGGGGGCAGTTCCACTGAACTGTCTAACTACAGGCCCATAGCCATTTTGTCACCACTAGCTAAGATCATGGAAAAGTGTGTTCATATTCAACTCATGAAATATCTCACGCAGAAAAAAACTTCTATCCAACTCGCAACATGGCTTTAGGCCTAATCACAGCACTACAACAGCCCTCCTCTCTTTCTCAAACACTATAAACCACAATCGTAACAACAACAAACTGTCCTCTGCTCTCTTTCTAGACCTGTCCAAGGCCTTTGACATGGTGGATCACAAAATGCTAATGAATAGCCTGGAGGCCTATAACTTAAACAAACAGGCCCTCCAATGGTTTGAGTCCTACCTACAAGGCAGGCAACAGGCTGTACTGTGGCAGGGAAAACTCTCCTCACACCTCTCCATCAGACTTGGAGTCCCCCAGGGCTCAATACTAGGTCCCCTTCTTTTCTCCATCTTTATAAATGAACTTAGCACAGTCATACCAGAGGCTACCTGCATTCAATATGCAGATGATTTGACCTTGATCTGCTCTGCCTCCACCCCAGCAAAACTTACCACAATAACTTAAAGCACCTTCAACAAGGTTGAAAATTGGCTACTAAACCAATGCCTAATACTAAATCCCAACAAAACTAAGTTACTTCTCTTCACCCCAACATATAGGACCTCCTCACCACTGTTCAACATAACAGCTAATAATGGTACCATCATCTCCTCAGCAAACCAATCTAAGCTGTTGGGTATCACGATCGACAACAACCTCAGGTTTGATGCACACATCAATCAAACTATAAAAACTATCAATAAAAAATTCTGTAGTCTCTACAGGATCAAATCATTCCTCACCCCGCAAGCTAGAATTGCAATTGCCCACTCCCATCTCCTATCTACCCTTCTCTATGCCTCCCCTCTCTTCTCCCACCTGAGTAAAACCGATCTTAAAAAATTGTCATCATGCTACAACCACATTGCTAGATTTGCAACTGGCTCACCCTACCCTACCCACCACTGCCAGAACCTGAATCTCCTGGGCTGGCTGGAACTACCCCACCTCCTACAGCTCAACCAGCTCAAAGTTGCCCATAAAATCCTCCACCATCCGGACACCACCCCAGCCCTAAGAAACATAATCTGCCCCTACAGCAACAACCGAACACTCCACTCATCCACCAAACTCCTAGTACTTACGATCAAATCCAACCATGCTGCAGGCGACTCCCTCTTCACCAACTCTGCCTGTAAAAACTGGAACTCACTACCAGCTGACATTACCCTAGAGTCTTCACCAACTATATTTAAACACAAACTTAAACGCCACCTCAAATCACACTGGATATGTCCCTGTACCAACCCGGACTAGGACCCCACATATCGCCTGCCCGTCCATCTCTCCTCATTCAACCAATGAGATCCTTTATGTTAGCTACTCTAGGTATTGTTTGTGTAAATATAATTTATTAAACCCAAAGTAATATGTTATCTTAACTACTGCTTTTAATTGAAAAGTATGCCTTAGGCCTCCTGGATGTATGTATGTACTATGTCTACAATCAGCTTGTATGTAACCTCAATTTATTGGATTATCTATTTTGTAATGCCTATAACTTAAGTGCTATGTTCCTAATATTTGTAATTTGTAATTACTATATGTAATTTGGAGCTTTTCTCCCCGGGACTCTGCTGAAAATGGACAAGTATCCAGTCGGACCATCCCGGTTAACAAATGTAAAATAAATAGAAAAAATAAATAAAGTCTTTCAATAGCCTTACATTTTAGACTATCCAAACTTACAGGTCTGTAATTTAAGATGTTACCCAGTTTTGTACAGAGGAATAGCTTTTGCATTCCTCCATTCACTATTCAGGAGGAATTCTGGGATATTATCCTGATCCGTAGCTGCCTTCCTGTTTGCTAGCAATAGCCACGGGAGTTATGGTCGAGGGTATCTGTTAAGAGATGTCAGGGGTAACAGCAATTCAAAATATAGCAAATGGCTAGTAGTTTTGCTATATTCTCCCACTCAATATAGATGATTGCATTTATGATTAGTTCAGTGCATTGTCGTGTGACTCCTTTGAAGTTATGTACATATCTAAAGAAGGCTTGTGGGTGTGCTTTGCTTGTGTGACTATCTTTACCTCAAATTTAGCTTTGCTGGATTTGAGAAGGCTTCTGAGTTGCTTATTTAGTTTGATGTCAATTTTTTTTGCCTTACTGGGCATTGCACATCTTAGTTTTGGCCATTTTTTTTTTTCTTTTGTGATATAATTTGTTGATATTGGGATGTCATATGGGTTGGTTTATTTTTTGCTTTAATTCTATGCTTATTTCTGGTGGTTACAGCTGCCTCAGTGCAGTTGTTACATGATGGCATAGGGTTTTTGTGAACAATTCCTCAAAGGCAATGGTTTTCACATGATTCGGGGGGGAGGGGCTTGAAATTTTGCCAGGATGTCACTCAGTAGTAGATATTGCTCTGGAAAACTTTCTGAGCGTACTAGGATTGGATGCGCTGAAAGGTTTACTTTGATTTCAAGGAGACAGCTTTATAATCTTCCCTGTGAAATGAGAAAGTAAGACAGAGGTGAGAACAAAGTTTTCCCATGTCTGTGAGGATCAGGTCAGAGATGTATGTGGTCTTAGGCATATACCGACAAGCTGGTCCAGAGCATTTTCTGTTGACAAAATCCAGGAATCTCAGGGCCTGCTCATTGAATTTTGTATAAGTTTACTAGTTTATAGTGGGGTATTTTGAAGTTACCCAGGACTAGAGTGTTGAGTTCAATGTGGAGTGACTCCAGGACATTTAAGTATGTGATATGCAGTACTGGTGTCCTGGGTCATAGAGGGGGACCTATAGCTTGCAATGATATGGTATGGGACTTTGCTTAAGGTGAGTAGGATATGGAATAGTTAAAATGGTCATGCTGCTTGACCATTCTTGAGGTGTGACTGTTTTTGATGAATATTGAGACACATCTACCATTTTGTCCCTTTCCTTGTAGTAGCTGGTCTAAATGTGTGGAAGGTGTTGACTCTTTGCACTGTCGGCATGTTCTACACAGCTTTAAACCATGTTTCTGTAAATACATAGAGATCTAAATTCTCCAAGGTAAGTAGGGCTTACAGGGAGTGGAGCTTCAGTATAGACTCCTGGCATTGAGCATTAATACCTTCAGGTTGTCCTGGATTGGCTGATCAATGTTAGAAAGTTTACCAGGTTGTCATTCCCTAAAAAGGTACTGTGGGGATGGGTAAAGTTTTAACCAATATTCCGAAAACCAAAGTAGACATGTATGGACCATCTTTGGTGAAGCAGCACAGTTTGTCAGTCATATCATTCCAAGTTGAAAACTATTATAAGCTCTCCAAATTACACCAAAACTAAACCAGTTGTTGAAGCCAACCACGGGGCAGATCCGTTCATATAGTTCAGAAAGGTCCTTCTCAGGCTATTTACCTCCACGTGTATAATGACAGTCATTCTGGTACTTGTGGTTCAGTAACCTAAATGCACACATGATCTTTGAAATCCTTACTCCTGATAGGCAGCTGATGGCAAACGTTTTCTTGCTCAGCTTGCTGAGGGGACATCTGTGTATCTATCAGTAGAGTCAACTATTTCTATAACATTAGTTTGTGTGGGGCTTTGCCCTATGGGCTTAGGAGTTGAGACACCATGTGATGTAGCTGTATGTGTCATGGCGGGTGTTGCTTAGGTAGAATGTTTGGGAAGCTGCTGAGGAAACCTAATGTTATTTCATTGTGTTGCAGGCCATACCTCCCAATTGTCCAGATTTTTGCCTCACTTTTTGGTATGCTGCCCATAAAATTTGTGGCTTTCTTATAGGTTCATAGGTAGGTACTAGGCTATTGGCCCTAAGGCCTCTATAAGCCTAGCCAAAATGTACCCTGGCTTTTGCCACCCAAGAAAATTATTTTCCTGTGCCCCTGTCAAGCAGAGCCACAGAAGTGATCCCTGGGGTGAATTTCCTATCTCCCATCCAATCATCAAGATTTTTGTTGAAGAGTGCTAATGAGGAGCTTTTTTTGATATAGATAGGTAGTTTGTTCCAGAGTATGGGAAGTCTCTGGGACAGGAATCTATCCCTCCAGCATGTTCTGTTTATTGTGGTGACAAGGTTTAGGTCCCCAGAGCATGTAGCTTGGAGGGACTGGGATTTCTTTAAGTGGAGCATGTACAACAGCTCTGGGTTTGACATAGCTTTGTATGTTAGGCAGAGATTGCCTCTGAGTAGTCGATATGCGACAGAGTAAAGCTGGAGTTTTTTGAGACGGTCTGCGTAGGACATCTGTTTGAGGCTGGTAATCCTCTTTGTGAGGTATTTCTGTGGCCTTTCCAGTTGCTGTAGATGTCTTGTGAGGTACATACCAAAAGGGGCATTGTACTCTATAATGGGTCTAATGAGTGATGAGTGGAGGGGGACAATGACCTCTTTTTTCCTGGATGAGAAACCTTTTGTGATGAGGTGTGCCACGTAGAAGGATTTCCTGACTACTGTGGTGATGTGATTATCAAAGGAGAGACTACTGTCCGCCTGTGTCCCAAGGTCTCTTATCACACTTTCGGTGTTATGTAGACTACCACCTATGTGGTAGTTCATGGGTACAGAGTTTTTACCAAAAGGGATACAATGCACTTTTTGGCTTTGAGCTTGAGGCCATGGCTTTGACACCAAGCATCTGTCTCAGTGAGGCCCTTTTGTAGGATGTCCACACCATTAGGAGGTTTGATTATGGCTCCTAGTTTGCAGTCATCTGCAAACTTTGTTAGCCAAAGACCTTCTGTGTTAGCCTGTACTTCAGAGAAGTAGATACCAAACAGGAGAGGACCTAGGACTGAACCCTGTGGTACTCCACTTGTCACTGGTCTGAAGTTGGATTTAGAGTCTACTACTTTCACAGTGTGGGTCCTGTCAGTGAGCCAGTTAGCAACCCATCTTATGACATAGGTATTTATACTTAGTTTAGTGAGTTTAGCTATAATTCCAGAGTGGGGGATGGTGTCAAAAGCCTTGGCGATATCTAGATAGGCTGTGTGAGCCACCTTACCCTCATCTATGGCTTTGGTGACCGCTTCAAAAAAGTCTGTCAGGTTTAGGAGACATGATCTGCCTTTTACGAACCCGAACTGGGTAGGGTTCAGAGTTTGGACCAGGCTCATCAGGCTAATGGGGTGGTAGTTCCAGGGGTCCATGGTGGCTCCCCCTTTGTGGAGTGTGATAACCGTTGCTGTGCGCCATTCAGTGGGCTCAAAGCCTGAGGTGAGGCTATGATTGAACATGGTACTTAGGTGGGGTGCCAGTTCATTCTGTAGTTCATGTAGAACACAGCCTAGGATGTTGTCAGGTCCCATGGATGCTGTGTACTTGGCTTTGAAGAGTGTGTTTTTCACCTGTGCAGCCGTGATTACAGGAACTTAGCATTCCTTCGGTATAGAGAGGGGTAAAGTTGGCACTGAAGCTATCTGCCAGGATGTTGACAATATCAGTTGATTCTGTATATTTATTGCCATTGTGCTGTAACTCAAGCAGATCTGAGTGTTGCCATTGAGATTCTTAACATAGCTATAGAATGCTTTATGGTTGTCTTTAGAATCAGTGGCGATTTTGTTTTCCTGACTAGCTTTGGAGGATTTTATGAGGGATCTCAGCTTCTTACTGAGGCTGACCACAGAGTTCCTCCAATCATGGGATTTTACTCTTATTTCAACAATTTCTTTTTTCTGTTGTAGAATTTATTTATGGCAGGGGACCACCAGATTGGCTTCCATTTTTTGGAGGATAGCATCTTGGTTCTGTTAGGGATTGCAAGATCCATGCACTCGTGTAAGTGCTTATAAAGTGCAATTGTATAGGATTCAGCAGTCTTACCTCTATTGTCCATCAGCATGGGTGTCATGAAGTTTGCCACTTCTGTCTTAAGAAGCATGAATTTGGCTTTGGAGAAAATTTTTACGGTGGTTTCCCTAATGGGAGGTGAGGGTGGGATGTGGATGTCTAGGGTGATTTGCTTGTGGTCGGATGTGACCAACGAGGAATTGACCTCTGGTGTGGAACACCGGTTGCCCATGTTGGTAATGACCAGGTCTAGGATATTGCAGCCCCTGGATGGGGTGTAGATAAGTTGATCCAAGGCATTGGAATTTATGAATTCCAGAAAACGTTGAGCACAAGAGTTGGTACATGAGTAGTTTTCCCAGTTAATGGTGGGGTAGTTCTGACAAATCACTGAGGATTAAAACTATTTAATAATGACATACATTTGAGTCCCACATTTGTTTCACACTCCATATCCTTCAGAACATGCTTGCTTACACAAATCATATTATTCTAGCAACTTTCTAAGTTTATAATAGCAATATTTAAAAATCTGTCCCTAATTTTTGGGCCTCTGTCTCCCCATTATTTTACACATTTTCCAGATTTCTTGTGCTAAAAAGTTGAGAGGTATGGTAAATTACTTTTTTAGGGCCTAAGCATATACAAGACTATGTGCTTGGTCCATAGCATGAGTGGTGGGTAGAAAACTGTGGTGTGTTTTTGACAACCTGAATAGCAGATGTATCAGCTCATGACAATACCCTGCCTCTAGAGATAATGTACAGTTACATCTCTCACAAACTGCATCTGATGATGAATAGTAAGGTGGTTGTCCTCAAGCATGAGTCAATTGCTGCATTGTATCAGGATGCCCATATCCACAAAGCTCACTGCAGAGGCAGAAGGAACTTGCCCATCCTTGGTTTCAGGTAGATTACACATGGACATGTCTGTTGGGGTAATGACTGTCTAGTGCAAACTACAGTAGAGGGGTTATTAGGTTTTTTGCAGGTTTGCTTGCTTGCTATTGAGCTAAGAACTAACCTGTTAGTAATTAGTGATGCGTTGCATGGAGTTAAGTTTGGAGCACCTTGCTTGTGAGGCAGATAGCACTGCTACCACATCAAAACCATATACAAATCAACTCTGTAAGCCCAGCAAAACCTGGTAATGCTAGCAACTATTCTAAAGTAAACTGAATCCCATTAAATAACAGTTTGTCAGAATTCAATGCCCCACCTACCACAGAGATCACAACAGCCTATTCAGAATTATTCACAGAAAGAACTGCAGAAACCTGTAAATGGCTGCATAGAAGCTGCTGTACCTAGCAGCCCAATACAACCCCCAAAGCAAACAACACCGGTGGAATTAGGGTTGCCAGCTGTCCGTTTTTTGACCGGACTGTCCGGTTTTCTGACAAATTGTCCGGTTACAATTTTAATTCAAAACCGGCCTTTTTAAATTTCATGGCACTGACACTGATGTCATCATGTGTGCGATGACATCAGGTCCCTCAGGGCTCCTAGCCTGCTGGAATTGAGCTCAAGGAGCTCACTTCCGGTGTTGCGAGCGGGAAGCTGAAGCCAGCATTTCAAACAGGGGAAGGCAGCATTTTCAGAATGCAAGTCAAGTGATTTTTGAAGTTCGGCTTTGGATTATGGGGAAGGCATAGGAGAACCAGCATCGGGGATGTGAGCGGGAAGCAGAAGCCAGCATTTCAGGGAGGGAAGGCAGCATTTTCCGAATGCAAGCGAGCATTTTTGAAGTTTGACTGGCTGGGTGGAAGTCCAAATTTGTAATGGAGGTGAGTTGAGAAGTGCTTCTGAGTTGAGTTACATGGTTGTGAAAGACAGCATTGCATGGTGTTTTTCTTTTTTCATGCATGATTAGATAGGTAACCCTTTACTATATTGAATCACTGGCAGTCAGTCTCCTCTCTGTGCTAGTTTTGTCTCTGACAATTTTTTATTAACTCTGAATACTGTGAGTCGAAGCACAGTTTGGTTAACCTTAGATATTTGAAATGGTAGTTTATTTTAAAGCAAATTAAATTTTGATTACATGCAGAGTATCTGAAATGTTTTAGGTTGCTATGTAATTAATTGCGTAATGGATCTGTGAACATAGCGGTACTGTTTAGATCATTCCGTGGTGAAGCCTTTGCCAGTATAAAACTACATAGGTATTAAAAAAAAGAGGCTATGGACTACTTTTACTGTGGAAAATGGATATTAATTCACATTGACTTATTTGGCAATTCTCATGCTAATAGTGCTAATATTTTGAAAGTCTCCCTGATTTTCCTTGACTAACTCGGGAGTGGTCACTGAGTTTATTGCAATTTGTCCCAGATTGGTTAAGAGCTAGGCAGATGACTGCAGTATATTCCTTTTAATTTTGATCTGGTTGTTTACAAGATGATGGTTCTTCTGGCAGGTTACTGGAGTGGAGCTGACTGCTTTGGAAAGCAGCATTAGTAACAAAGGTAGTGTGTGTTTGAATATTATGGGGAAGGCACAGCAGAACCAGCATCAGGGATGTTCCAGAAATCAGCATTAGCAATGAAGGTAGAGTGTGTGTGTGTGTGTGTGTGTGTGTGTGTGTGTGTGTGTGTGTGTGTGTGTGTGTGTGTGTGTGTGTGTGTGTGTGTGTGTGTGTGTGTGTGTGTGTGTGGTGTAAATGCCCCCCATATAATACACTTGGTGGCTAGAGGTACTCAGGCTCAAACCCTGTACCTTGACTACAGGGTAAAAAGAGCCTAAAGTCCCTAGCCATCACCACTTCTTAGCTTTGCCCAGGTTTTTGGTGCTAAGAATTGAGAGCTGTAGTGAGAAGTACTGAATTTGTATTCCCCCATTATTGGCTTTGTTTGTCCAGTTTTTTTGTGCTAAGAGGTTGACAGCTATGAGAAATGAATTCACTAAATGATAGCCATTAAGTTTCAGTCTTCCTATTTTTGAGGAAGCTGCTGATTTGGCATAGTGGTATGTTGCTCTAACTGCAGATTGTTCAAATAATACATTTAAAATGCGCTCTAACAAGTGTGCTGTATTATACAAGGAATATAATTTAATAAAGTCAGGAAGGTGTATCAAAGAAAATAACAAATGTATGTTTCTTGTTTTGTGTGCAAGGGGCCTATGATTTGAAAACAAATCAAAGGTAATCTTTATCCACCCATGGCCATGCATTTACTTTGGATGTGGTGTGGGTTTCAATGCTATTTTAGTGAATGTGAGTTTCAAGGGTAGAGAAGTTTTAATGCCATTGCCATGTAAGATATGATTGTTGTTAGTACTGTCATTTCTTAGAACATTTTAAAATGTTATCATCCTAAACTTGGGAAAACACAGAGCAATGCTGTTTCTGTGAATGTGAGATTTAAAGGCAGAGTAGTTTTGATGCTAAGTCTGTTTTCATTGTGAGACTGTATTGCTTTGTTTAGCAAATGTGTATCAGTGGTTTGTGCTATAAAATTTGAAATAAATGTTTTTAAATTAAATCCAAATATCTGTAATCACTGTAGAAGTAAAGTAGAAGACAGTGTGCACGGTGAGAGTTTTGAACAGTGTTTATGGCAACTGGCGAGAAATCGTCTGAAAGCAGGCACCCAGAACAGAATTACTAACCCCTCACCCTGCACCCCAAACCCTCTCTCTCTCCCTCCTCCTCCACCGCTATTCTCCCTTAAACCTGTCTCCACCTATACTATAAAAAGACTACTGCAAAAGCTAAAACCATGCCGCAATGCCCCTGACAACCTTCCAGCAAATTTTCTTTAAATATCAGCCGAATCTATAGCCTATCCCATATCCATCCTCATTAATAGATCCATTCAGGAATCCTGTGTACCAACCATCTGGCGTTATGCATATGTAATTCCTCTCCACAAAGGTGGTAAGAACACAGACACTACCAACTTCAGACCCATAGCTATACTCTCTCCTCTTTCTAAAATTCTAGAGAAAGCCATCCACTCCCAGCTCTTGCCCTACCTAATCCAGCACAAACTCCTCTCTCCCACCCAGCATGGCTTCCGCCCAGGCCACAGCACCATGACAGCCCTCATTTCCTTCCTCAAAACAGTCAACCTAGCATGTGAGAGCGGCAAATATGTATCTTCTCTTTTTCTTGACCTCTCAAAGGCATTCTACACTATTTCCCATTCCCTCCTCTTGTCCCAGCTCTCACACTTGCATCTATCTCCCTCAACCCTAGACTGGTTCTCCAGCTACCTTTCCACGCACCAGCAAGCTGTACAATGGAAAGAATCAACCTCCCCTTTCTTACCTACACCCACAGGAGTTCCCCAACGATCAGTACTTGGCCCTCTGCTCTTCAACTTATTCATTAACAACTTTCACCTCTCCATCCCTGAAGCCTCAGTCATCCAATACGCAGATGACTCCACTATCATCTGCTCAGCCTCCTGCCCCCCCAAACTTCTACTTAATACCCAAACAGCCTTCTCCAAAATTGAATCATGGATGCAATCGCATCACTTGGCCCTAAATGCCAACAAAACAAAGCTAATGATATTTACTCCCACTAAAACTTCCCAGTTCCACAAAGTCCAATTTTCCATCAAAAGCCACAATAACACCCCTCTTGAAATTGTTCCTAGTACCAAACTTCTTGGCATTACCATCGATGAAAATCTAAAATTCGACTCCCACATCCTCTCAGCAATCAAAAAAACCCACCAGAAAATCGGCCTCCTCTACAGATACAACTACTACCTTACTCCATCTTCCCGTCATACACTTGCATCTACCTTCCTTCTCCCCTCTCTATTGTACGGTGTTCCCCTATTCTCCAACCTACAACTCGGACTCCGTGCTAAACTTGAGGCCTGTTACAACAAAATCTGCAAATTTGCAACCAATTCTAAGAACTCTTCCCATCACTGTCACTCCCTACACACCCTAAACTGGCTAGAAGTCCACAACCACACCTAAAGTACCTACAACTTACAACAGCCCACAAACTCATCTTTAAACCAGCAGAATGCCCCTCTCTTGCTAAATCTCTAACACCCTACACACCTACCCGTACCCTGAGATCCACAGACCAAAACCTCCTGCATGTACACAAACCCATCTACCCAACTGGTAAACTACTACTATCCCACACTATAGCCAAACTATGGAACAATCTCCCCACACCACTACGTAATATACCTAACCACAACAATTTCAAATCCATGCTTCTCTCCCATCTCTCCTCCAAATGGGAATGTCCTTCACATGCTCCCACCTAAAACTCCCACACTATTAACTCCACACCTAAATCATCATGTCTTTGCCTACCTTAACTTAATTCAGAGATCTTGCTCAGAACACCTTTTCATAAATCTTTTGCATGCATGCCTTTGGCCTACCTTACTCATATCCTCAAACTTTCATTGTTTGTTTTTCTTATCCATTGTACCCATAATATTGTTTTCCTCTTTAATATTGTCAGTTTGTCTCTATTCATATGCATTTGTATGTCTGTTTGGGGCTTTTCCCCTCGGGTCTCCACTGAAAAAGGGTAATTCTTACCCAGCTGGACCAACCCGGTTAACAAATGCAAATAAATAAATAAACAAATAACAGAAAAACGGGGCGTTCCCATCATCTGATGTCATTGTGAAGTCACACAATGGGTGGGGCAAGGATGGGAGAGGGGGTGAGAATGGTTGGAGTTATGGGTGAAGCAAGGGGTTTGACCTTAGTCTGGTTTCAGCCACAAAGAAAGCTGGTGATCCTAGGTGGAATCAGTGGTGGTGCTGCGGTAGCATTGTTGCCTCACAGTAAGATGCTGTCCGGTTCGATTCTCAGCTAGAGCGTCTTCTGCGTGGAGACATGCATGAATGGGTGTACCTTCATTGAAGGTTGTGCGTCAGGGCTGGTGACTCGGCATGTAAAAATCAATTACCAATCATTAGCGGACTGGAGTTCCACTGTGGCGACCCTTAACCAGGAAAAGCCGAATGACACAAACAAACATATATATAAAAAAAAAAGGAAAAAGTCATGGCCAAAGTCAGAAAGACCACTTTCGCAATGATAAGAGGTCGCTTAAACTAAACAGGAAACTAAGGGAACTAATTACATACAACAAGGGCAGTTAAGAGGTGGAGAAAGTTTCTCAGGCTAAAGACATCTGAAAGGCCTTCTATGCCTTTTATAGCTGTGTCTGAAACCTCAAAGGTAATATGCAGCAGTGTGCAGAAATGGTAGTAAATGGTACTGCTTTCTCTGAGCAGAGTGACAGAGAATATGTTGGCTCAAAAAGTCAGGTAAAATTTCAATCCCCCATGCCAGTCCTCATAAAATCTCTACCAGCATACTACCCCCAGCAATAAGCAAGGTGATCAGTAAGGCTAAAAACACAGCCTCAGTTGTACCTGAAAATATCCCGAGACATGATCTATCAAGCCCACTTGAGTCACTTTTCAGCTATAGTCTCAGAAAAGGCTATGTACCAAGAGACTGTAGGATGGCAGTGGTAATATCCCTTCACAGGACTGGACCATCAGCCATCCCAAGAAATGACAGAGCCATCAGTCTTATAGTCTAATATGCAAAGCCATGGAATGGATTATCCTGAAAATTATCAACAAAGACACTGGCAACCTACAACCTGGTAGACTTCTTGGAGAAGGTAACTAAGGCATTGAATGGGTAAAAAGTGCTGCATACAATTCCCAACTCAGGTATCCTCAACAAACTCAACAGAACAGACATAAATCCCTGTATAACTCACTAGATTACCAGCTGGCTCACATATAGGACAAGAAGTCAGGATTGTTGAGACCACCTCCACCAAGAAGGAGACCACCAGGGAAGTTCCACTGGGCATTGTGGTGGGCCCACTCCTTTTTGGTACCTTCATCTTGGAGGTCAAGCCAAATGTCAAGGGCCTTCTTCTCACCAAATCCACAGATGACTGCAAATTGGGAGTTTTCAAACATTCACTCCTTGACACTAATGCTGTCAAATGACTGATGCCAAAGCCATGGATTAAAACTCAAAGCAAGGAAATGTATTATAGTGAATTTGAAAAAAATGCCCACTCAGGCAAATTACTCCATTGATAAGACACTTCTAAGACTTGTCCTGGTAGTCAAAGATCTGGGGACATATGTAGACAGGAATCTGTCCTTTGGCCAACATGTAGCCAAGAAAGAGTGAGAATCATTATATGTTGCCAAACTTAAAAGTAACGTTATGGCATGCAGGTCCAAGGAAGTTACAGTACCACTCTTCTTGGCCCTTGTCAGACCTACAGAGATTCCTCAGCAAAAGAATCCAGGATATAACACCTTATCCTATACAGAATGCATTAGAGCAGTGTCTCTATATTTGGTCTCCTCCAGGTAATTGAGAGGTGATCTGTGATTGGCATATAAAGCATTCTTAGACCCAGCCCTGATGGAACCTTTGCACATCTTCAGAATGAGTGGCACCATAAACACTAGATTCAGGGATTTGAACTTTCCTTATGACATAAATAGGACATACTGGTGAGTCAGAAATGTGTCTTAGAGGATCCCCATGCTGTAAGCTTCCCATCCATGTGAAGTGCAGTCCATCCTTAAAACTATCAAATGCAATGTTGACCATTGAATACGAAATTGTAAATTCATCCCTGGGCTGGCCTCATATCTCTTACAGACAGAAACCAACAGTAAACATTCCCTTACTAACATTTGTTGGGCAATTATAAAATTCATCCCTGGGCTACCCCTCCATGTCTCTTATAGATAGAAGTCGACAGTAAACATTTCTTAACTAATATACCCTACCCCTACATAACTTAGCAGCAACCTCCTAAGTAACATACTTCTGCTAGCTAACATAACCCTCTTAACAAACATTTAAGATGCATAAGTTGCAAAGTGACACAACTGGATTTGAATGAGTGTTTTGGTTTATAAACGCCCTAGTAATCATTAGTCTAGTATATAAGAAGGTATGAAACTACTGCCACAAAACTGCAGACCTAAATCTTCATAATGTGAAAAGACTACAAGACCAATTTCAAAGTGCAAAAACACAGCAATCACCAGAGTAAAAAAGATCTTGGAATTGAAATTGTGAAAGGCTGCAGAAATGCAGAAAAACAAAACCGAAATATTACAGCAGTTATTAAAATGCACAGGACAAAGTGCAATTTAACAATGTAAAGTATTTTTCTAGTCTGGATTGTTTGGATTGAAGCAGATGCACTCAAATCACAATGGCATATTTGCTAAGCATTGAGTAAACAGCAAACTGACTGACTGGACAATTATAAACAACATTTGAGAATTCTAAATGCTTCCCAGCTCAGAAGTGACCAGGCTTCCCTCTACTGCCACTAGAGTGCAGACCTAAACATCCCTAATGTAAAAACACTGTATGAATGAAGCCAGAGTACAAAAACACAGCAGGCACAACAGTGTGGCTGCCATTTGTCGGTAAGCTCTGTATAAATGAGCAGGCACAGAAAATTAATATGTATGTATATGGTAGCAAGTGAGATCTTCAATCCATTTTTGGTCAGCTATGGACTTCTTGATCATAGTTCACTGAGAATCTGGAGAACAGGACCTGTCCTCCCTCTAGGACAACATAACACATGGTAAAGAATATTTTGTTGATTCAATAGGTTGTGAATCTCCAAAATGTGTCAATGTTATGTGACAATATACTCACATATATGGCTAGAATGGACTCTGACAAAATGCATCCCCAGTTTAATGCCACATACTCATATCTCTTTATCCCTCTATCTATATATGTGTATAGATTATATACATGTATGTAAATTAGATATATATTTGTATCTGTATCTATCTATCTATCTATGTATATGTGTGTATGTATATATATTATTATATTATGTATATAGATTAGGTATAGATGTATATCTATATATATATATATATATATATATATATATATATATATATATATATATATATTGAGAGAGAGAGATATGTGTGTGCATATGTATATGCATATATACATGTGTGTGTGTGTGTGTGTGTGTGTGTGTGTGTGTGTGTGTGTGTGTGTGTGTGTGTGCGTACTTTTAAGTCATCTAAATATCCAAATGTCAATGTTATCACACACACAGACACACACACACACACACACACACACACACACACACACACACACACACACACACACACACTTAAAACCATAAAAGGGTCAAACCTTCTTTGCATATGCTCTGAGACATAACTTTGGAGCATGCAACAATAAAACAGAATTTTTCAGGGAGGGCTGCACTTTGCATCCCCGACACCCCCTGCTATTCATATGTACTAACTCTATGCTTGCACAGTAGTGGGAACAAATGGCAGAGGATATTTGGACTGGGAGAAGAAAGCAGTATGGTGAGGGAAAGGGGGTAGAATGTAGAGAAATAGCTGCTGAAAAAGATGAAGTAAGAGCTGATGGGGAGAGCAGTGACAAGGTTGATAGATGAAAGAGATATGGTGTTAAACACAGGATGAGGAGGTACAGTTCCTTATAACGTTTAGTTCAGGATTGTAAAAGGAAAATACAGAACGAGGGAAGTTAGAAAGAAAGAGATAGGCTAGGAAGCTACACTGAGGAAAAATAATTACATTCAGGGAATGTGCATTTTGAAGAGTGGAAACTTAAAGGCCCATATAGCTTCCTAACAGCTTACTTTTAATTTGATGTCATAGTACGTATACATGTGAAGCTTTAAATTAAGTTCTGAAAGTTATTTTAGAAGAATCATGGGCTGGAAGAAGGATAAATCTTACTTACAAGAAGTAGAAGAGGTTGCATGATGTGAATTAGAGAACAAATTCATTGATGAGTACTGATACGAAAATAATTACATGGGTTTTAGCAGCCAGATTAGAAATAGCATTAGGGAGGTTAGTGAAAGAGGTGGAGGTGGAGAAGGCAAGATGACTGTTCTGGGGGATGGTTATTGTTAGATCACTGGAAGAAACATTTGCCTTTGTGAATTAGGTAGACAGGAAGAGAAACAAAATGGCTATAAGAGTGACAACATTTGATGAAATTAGCATTTCACAGTGTAGATTTGAATTTTATAGGAGAGTTACTGAGAGGAGTAAATCTTAATTGCTGTTTCATTAAAGACGTTAAGGGACAAAGTCAGAATAGTGTCAGAAGAGTGAGATCAATGGAAATTGAAGTAGGGACAAGCATGAGGCAAAGACTCCTCTTATCCCTGTCATCCCTGTAGTTATGGCAGTTCTAGCTAGATAAGAACAAACATGTTTAGAAGAGTAGATAGGAGTATGGGAATTGAAAAGTTATTTTTAATCTTTTTACAGATGTTTGCATGATGTTGCTCAGTATCTAGTGAAATCAGTAATTATACCTGTATGGAAAGTGAGCCTTTATGGAAAGGAGGTAGGGCCTCTGAATGTAGAGAATAAGGCCTAATATTTATGACAGAAGAGGTTTCCATGGATTCAAAAGACCGTATTGATTAACCAGAACACATTTGCAGAGAAGGTTAAAAAGTTGTTGAACAGAGAGAAGGGCAAGGATTTTACCTTGCTGAGGCATATAATAGTAGTCAGGATGCTGATTTTACCTTATATCAAAGAAGGCATCTGTAAATATAAATCAAAATATGACTGGGCGTAAAAGTACAAGAGGCATGTACTAGGTTTAAACAAAGAGGAAGAAAGCCATTGATTAGGAGGTGAAGAAGGTTTGTGAGTTGTATGTTGGAGCCAGATAGATACAGGGCATTGCATTATGTATATTAAATGGGAGCAGTTTTAGTGGGGATGGGAGAAAGTGGGCCAGGTAAAAAAGTCTGAGGGGAATGAGAAGGCCTGGTTCTACATATCGGTGAAGCATTTTCAGTGGTTGGTACTGGAAGAGAGATGGATGGGAGATTTTGTGAGAAAAAGAAATATTAGGAAAGGTCCTGCATGAGATGGAATGGAGAAGAGCAAGAATATGGAGAATGTGCAGCGTTGTACTGGCATCAGTGGAGGGGGTAAATGTAAAGATTTTATGAGATGACAAAATGAATATGGTCTCAGAGAAGGAAGCTGTCTACTTTTAGACAACTAAAGGCAGAACTGAAAGGATGGCTTAGCTTGAATGTCTCCAAAGTGAAGAGAGGGATCAGGACAAGAGTCTCCTGTGAGATGACTGAACGAGGAACAGATACCAAGGCATACAATAGCGACAAAAATTGGTAAATTGGACTAACATGCTTGAGAGATGAGGTGGTGGGAGCAGGAGGTAGTTTGAATACTCTTGTGGAGATGTTTGAGAGACACGTGGGAAACTTAGAAAGGTGGTACCATTGAGGGATATACTGATGTGAATATTACATAGACGGTATAACATCTCAGTCAAGCTAAACAAGGAAGTATTATTAAAAGAAGAAGATGGTATAAAATCTCAGTCAAGTTAAAAAAGGAAATATTATTAAAAGAAGATAGGTGCTAGAAATATGGAGAAAAGGATGTAGATAATATATATTTACCTGGTGAGGATGTGTGTTGGCTAAATACCATCTTGTAGGAGATAGCGAATTAATGGCTTGTGATGATAGTGTTGATACAGTTGCTATTTATATGTGAAGCTGCGACAACTCACAGAAACTGAACTTGGTACAATGCTGGAACTTCATTATTTGGCATTTTGGACTAATATTGAAATCACTAATACTTAGAAACAGGCTGGGCAGAAATATAAGGTGCCATTCAGTAGAGTTAAATTGTACAGAAAATAGTGGGGACAGACTTAGTCAAGTGACATAATCAATAGAATGTTGAGAAGGTTGCTTTACAGTTATAATATGACCATGGCTGAAACTGGGGGGTGGGGTTATTATCTGAGGCAAAGATAGTGCTGTGTGGTATATAGGATACTTTAGGATTAAATGGCCATTCTGCGCTGTACTTCTATTTATGACTGAAGATGTGATAACCTGGAAATATATAGAATTCTTAATTAAAAATATTGAAAAAATAGAATTTATGAGCTAATTAAGTCCCTTGGATTCACAAGGGAAGAGGTTTTGGCACTTATCCATACTTCTTCAGTGTCACTTTCATTGTCTCATATGCCTGCTTCTATTAATGCAAATCTTTCATATTTTCTGGCAAATGCAGTATCACTTGTGACAGAACCATGTGCTTCAAATTGGTGGCATAATATATTATAGCACTCTTGGCATCAGAAAGAAGCTTGTCAGACTCTGGATATGTGAAGTAATAAGAAGAAAACTTCTGATTTGTTAGCTTTTTGTTAACACCAGTTCAATGTACTGCTCTGTGATTTGTGCAAGTAAGTTAAAATAATGGACCCATAATGATTCATTGGACAGCATAGTGGTGCAGCGGTTAACCTTGTCGCTTCACAGCAAGAGGTTCTCCAGTTTGATTCTCAGCTGGGGTGCCTTCTGTGTGGAGTCTGCATGTCCTCTGTGTTTGTGTGGGATTCTTCTGAGTGCTCTAGTTTCCTCCCACATTAGAAAGACATGTGTCTGGAGCATTTCTCCCCAGGCATCCACTGAAAATTGGCTCACTCCAAGTTGGACTTTCATAGGTAGGTACTAGGCTATCTGCCCAAGGGCCTATGCAAGCCTAGCCAAAAAGGTACCATAGCTTACGTCACCCAAGAAAGTTTATTTTCCTGTGCCACTGTCCAGCAGAGACACAGAAGTTATCCTCGGGGTCTATTTCCCATTTCCCATCCACTCATCAAGATTTTTCTTGAAGAGTGCTAATGAAGAACTTTGCTTGACATAGATGGGTAGCTTGTTCCAGAGCATAGGAAGTCTCTGGGACCTCTTTTTTCCCGGTAAACAAATGCTAAATAAAAAAAATAAATAAAATTGGGACTATGCATATAGCTTTACAGAAGATAAGCTACCATCAGCTAAATAAGTCATAGCTCATTACCTGACAAAAACATAAAAGTGATACTTTCCTTAAACATTATTTGCAAGGCGCTGCACCTCAGCACCTTTCATTGTGGGGGCTATGGTGTAAAACAAAGAAGTACCTATTCCTCAAAGAATGATATATTTCATTCTTAGCAAAATGAGACCGATGAATGATTAGGAAACTAAAATTTGTTTATTTATCATTGATCATTAACGGGGGTGGAAGTTTCAACCATATTTATTTAGGGTGTTGAATTTTTGGGGAATTTATAGACTCAAGGCTGTCAGACCAAACCTCTGTTAATCTAAGGATGATAAGATTAGAATGACCTGATAAAAGGAAGATGGAACATTTTTCACCAAGTACAATTATGGAAATTGGCATCAAAATTCTTTCTCACCTATCTTTTTTTTCCCTTTTCTATAATATGAACTCCACTTGCAATACTGCTATAATCTATGTAAATGTGTACATCTTATGCTCTATTTTAGTAACCACTCAAATATCTTGTATATTAATACTGAACTACATTTTCATAACCACTATGTACATATTTTATCTACCATACATATTTTTGTCTATTGTTTTATCTTTTCAAATCTTTTAATACTATATGATTTTTTTCTATAATTATAACTTTTTTGCAATTATAACTTTTAGTTTGTATTATTATGGAGCTTTTCTCCTCGAGTCTCCACAAAAAATGGACTTCTGGCTCAGATGGACCAACACGGTTAACAAATGTTAAATAAATAAATAAAATGATTCTAACTTATTATTTGCCCTGAGAAGTCAAACAACTTTTTAACAAATTAGTTTCTGTATGGAACCGTGTTCCAGTCAGTATTAAAACAAAAAATATCGATCAGTCACCTAGAACTGCAGGAGTTGGGATGTCAAACATACTTATATGATACACTTTTAAGGGAATATGTTAATATTAATTTTTTTACATGCTATGATTTTAGAAGTGTTGAGATTCAGAAAGTAACACCTTTATTTTGTTTTTAGAGTTTTATAGATCTTACCAAAATGCAGAAGTTGAGGCCAAATAATTTCTTCAGTACAATTATAAATCCATTTTTTTGTCTTATGGCAGCATCTGTTGTAGCATACTGTTTGATACAGCATGTTTTCCTACACTTACACTGCAGTTTGCATCCCTTAGATAACAGTATAATAAGAAGTGGTATTTTTTTCTCACTTATCTTTTTATTGCTGACTTTTACAAAATCTTGATCAAGGCTAATGTTACATTTTCTGCTGGCTGTGCTTAGTCACAAACATATATTTGGATTATTGGCTGATACATTAGCTGCAATGTGTTTTTGCAGAATGTATCTACAGCTGTTATTTATTGATCTGTGGTTTTGTTGCATTATTACTACATTCATCAGTTGAACAAATAATTTGCTGTAGTTGGATTATGTGTTTTGTTGAAAGGTCTCTAAAATTATTTGGTAAAAAAAGTAAAACTCAACTGAATCGAGATTTAAAACAGATTCTTTGGCACATCACATAGTTTCATATTTTTAACTGCAGAAATACCGGAAAAACTAAAATATTGTTTTGGTCTTCAAGATTGCGCTGGAAGTAAATTAGTTTGGAAATTAATTTGTCTGCTGCTCTAATTGTCAAATACATCTTATATGTACCAAAGTGTGTATATTTCTGCTGTGTAATTGAACCAAAGAAATAATCAGGTCTCAGGGGATGATATATTTTGGCAGTTCTGACAATAAACATTAGGTAAAATAAGGGAGTATACAATTTGTTTTTTTTTTTCTTAGTTATACTGAAATTAAACAATAAAGCAATGTGTCATTTCAAGCAGCACACTAATGCATTAGCTTCCATTATTGAAAATATAACTGTAAGTAGACAAATGATTTATCCTCTGGCACATGCTAGTCTCTGCTTGTTTGCAAAAAAAAAACAAGACGATTGTGTTCATGTCATAAATATGACTTCTTCCTCCATGAGTGAATAAATAGCTAAGTCTACAAACAAAAATTCAATGAAACTAAAGCCAGTAATGCTGCATATGTGGAAACTTACCTTCCCTACTAGTAAACTGTACTCTGCCTGGCAGTAGAAAAGAAAATGGCATTGTCTCAAAAAGTTTCAAATTTTAATAAAAGAAAAATAGAAGCACGCATGTAGTCTAAATGGCAAGTCTTCTGAGAATCATGAAGATGATTAACAGATTAATTAGTTTTAGAAATAACTGACAGGATTTCCATGTGACACCTAAGTTTTAGGTGCTTTACAAAGCAATTTGAAATAGTATGTATTCTGACTACTTACCTGTAAGGCAGTTTAGGAATACTGAGGCAAAGTCTAGGCCTCCAATGACGTTATAAGTTCATAGGTAAACACTAGGCTACTAGTTTACAGATTATTATAAGCCTAGCTAATGACTTGATATCAGAATCAATGTATATTGTTGTCTGTGACTTAAGTAACTTAACCATCATGCCCCCCCTATGATGTACTTCACTGTAAGGCAGCAATGCGGTATCATATTATTTTCAGAATTTCACAGCAAAATCTACTGCCTAAAACTCACCATATGTTAAACCACAAGCCTTGATGACATTTGAATGTATGACCCCTGATTTAAGAGGCTAGTGCTCTAACCCCTGAGGTACAGAGTTATTGTATTTTTTCTTCCTTTTTATCTTCCAGTGTTAGGTGCTATATTCTGTTTCTATAACACACCAGAAAAAGAAAACATTTTATTTAGTACTCTTACTGAGTTATACCTACTTCTTTTACTTATCATTTTATTATAGTCATCATTGACTTTATTTTAATCCAACTATCCATCATTTTTTATTTCTAAATTGATTATCCTTATTGGAGCTATGGTGCTAGAAAGCTGAGCAGGATAGAGCAGACTTCTTTATCCTAAGCAACTGATTCCAGATCATTATTTGGAGTTCTGCAGGTTTCCTGCAGCCAACTAGCAGATACAATTTCTCCTACCCTGAGGCCTCACCTATCTGCTAAGCATCGTAGAGCTCCAGAAGGAGACAGCCAAAGGCATCCTTATTAGGTGCCTAAACCATGTCCAAATATCTTTTCACAACTGCTGTATTATGACATCATACAGATTTGCCAAGCTCCACAATGTGTTTCAGAAGGTGAGCTGAGCAACCATGTGAATGAGCTTTATTTCTTCAGCTTGTATCTCTGATCTCATCCTTTTAGTCACAATCAGGCATGTCTGACCATAAGTAAAGAGACGGATGAAGACTGGCCAGTAAGTTAAGAGTGTTACCTTATGACTCATATCCCACATCAGCACCATAGACTGACACAATGTCTGCAGAACTGCTACAGCTCCTGTAAAAAAGACTGATATACCAAAACACCTCTGTTTAAGGTAGCTGTCCCCCATACCTGTAAAGAGTAAACCTCTGTAATCTAGGAATGAAGCATGACCTAAGATCTAGAGGTATTGATTGTTATCCCTTGCTGCTTAACATCAGATATCACGGTCGCTTGACGGCAACATTATCTGCTGGAGGCAGATACAAACCGCATATCCCAAAAATGGTTACTCTCTCACTCTAAACTGTGCCGTGATATCTCGTAGACAATGCGTATCCTTGGTGGAGTCTTATGTCCACCTTGAAATTAAATGACACAATCTTAAGAGATCTTTATAGTAGACATTCCTGCTATCACTTATTAAGCAGCCATGGTTTAGTTCAATTGTTGAGCATTTTATGTATGCTTCTGTAATGCATATCTGAAGAGGTAGATCAGGTGTAGCAGTATGTTTACCAATCAGATATGAATTTGAAGGCAGCATTGCTTCATTCATGTAAACAAGACTCAGAAAAGTGTGAAAAGAAGGAAAAATGCAGTAGATCCTTTTTATAATGTTACTTGTCTTGATGACACAAAGTGAGGGCTTATAGTTAATGCTATAGAAAAGGTCTCTTGATGCCATGAGGAAACAAAACTGATCATACCAAGTGCACTAGCTGGTAAGATAGGAAAATATGTGCATGAAGGGTGACTTTACAATAAGATACAGTACTTTTCAGAGGAGAATATCATTTGCTATAGACAAACATTTCAAGAAGGTATAGTAGTAATGGGACCAAGAATAAAGACTGGAGCTGATGATATATTATAAGGAGGACAAAACTATATACAAAATCTAGAAGAAATTTGAAAGGGATGCAAAGATATTTTCAGGGAGAGGGGGTTTGTACAGTGAGCATGATGCGTTTGTATGGCTACAGTTCTAAAGAATGCAGGCAGGAGGTGAATGCATTTTCACAGAAGGAAGCAGGTAAGCTGTTAGTTTGGTTACAGGAAGCTGTATGGCAACTAAAAGTGATTGGAGATTTTATCAGAAGTCTTACAGAGGGCAAAATAACGGGCTGTTTACAAGGTGTGTCAGTGTCACAGGGATTTTTATATGGTGACAAATATTTGATAGACTGTTTTGGCTGAGAGAGTGGCAGAAATTATTGTTAGAACTAACTCATCAAGACTACTTGCCTGCAATCACCTTCCTTCACACTTGATCAGACACCTTCCTGGAAGTGTTCTCCTCCATGTAGCTGTACATCAACACCACACATCTTATGTTCCATCAACTCTTGCAATGTTTCCTTAGTTCATTTCTGTTTTGCATTATCTATGTGTTCCTTTAACATAACGGGATAATCACTGCTTATTTTATTTCATGGTCTGATCTTCCTCGCAAGAAGTTCACCAAAGTACAAATTTCCTTTTCTGAGGTGAGTGTATGCACAAGCTCTCCTCCATGTTTTACTTCCCACTTTCACTTCCAAATTAACTGTCTTCCCTCTCCACTTTTTGCCATTAGTTTTACTTGAAATTGTATTCCCTTCTTAAACATAATGACTACACTTTTTTTCCATCCTCTTATATTTTGAGCCACCAATGGGAATTCTGTGCTGCACATTTTGCTCAAAAATTGTCTTTTTTAAATATGTGTACTGTATTACTTGTGACATGCCCATTTATTTAGTGAAATTCTGATCATTTATTTCCTGTCAGTAAAGTTTGTTTTTCCCTACCATCTCAACTGGTGAAGCTGAGATTTTTTCCTGTCCTATTCTCCTAATGAACTCAGTCCCACATACACATAGCCATGCAAGCTGCTTTCTATATCTTAGCTTTCCATACTCTCTCAGTCTATCAACCGCATCTGGTGTAATTCTTAAGTAAACAGGAAGTCCTCCCCACACACAAATACACGCCTTTGGTGCTATAGGCTCCTAACCACAGATTGCTATAGTGGGATTGTCAGTCTTTATCTGTTGTGTTTCCCAGCCCTTGTGAACCTTTCTAATAGGTATTAACCTGTCCTTCTTCATCTGCAGCTACTTGTTTTCTTATTTTTTGTTTTACTGTTCTTTAGTACATATATGTGTGCTCCATCCCTTGACCCCGCTTGCTTGCTGTAGCCCATTTCCTTTGCTGCTCTCCTCATTCAGGGGCATCTACTGTATACTGAAGCAGTGTCTGATTTTGAGAGTTAGGTCTCCCTCCCATTCTGACTTTATTGAGAGATTAATACTCTCCTGTAAGACCACACCCTCCTCTATGCATCTGATTTTCTTTCATCTGATCATATTATATGTTATCCCATGCATCCAGTTTCACATAATCTATGCCTTTATATCCTTTCTCAGTGGAGATATGAACCATAACATTCAAATGACATTTGTCAACAAACCAAGTTGTCCCTGGACATATTCATGAGGGGTTAGATGGACATTAGTGGGAGTTAAGTGGGTTGGGGAGGTGAAAGGGTTAAGTGGAGGCAGGAATGGTTGGGAGGAAATGAGATAAGGACAAGGAGGGGCTTAAGAGGTTTAGACAAGTGTAGCTGGGTAAGCAATCACATTTGGCGTGAACTTGTTACTGCAAGTACTAAGTCCATGACGACCTGTGGGGTACAGGTTGGCCGTGGATTGATGGGTACTGTATGGTGAGTTAAGGGATAGTAATCTTTATGACGCTTAGGGTGGAATGGATGCTTGCTGTGGTGGTTTCTCATGGCAGATGCCTCAGGCTTTACCTTGTGTTGGTGCTAATGATGAGTACACTATTCTGCTGGGTTGTTTGGGTGTGCGTGTCATTTGGAGTCCTTGGGTTCAAGTGCTGCAGCGTGAGGTTTATGGCTGGTTTTCCCCTTGGTTTTGGTGAGCTGGATGAGATGGCTTGTTGCCAAGGGTTGCATGTTGAGGATACAGTATTAAAAAAAAAAAAAAAAAAAAAAAAAGAGAGAATTTTGAATTTAATGCAGTAAAAGATGGTTTTGTTTGGTACTTTGCTTTTCACCGTCACTGTTTGTTGGGAGCATGGTGTTGTATTTGGAGGCAGAGAAGTAACTGCAATAAAACAAAAAAACAAACAAAAAAAAAGTCCTTGGCGTTCATTGTCGGGCCTGGGTTTTGTTTTGTTGCAGCCCCTTTCATGCATTGGGATGGCTCCATCTGCTTTGCTGCTATGGGAGGTTGCAGAACTGGTTTGTAAAAAGAAAAGAAAAAAAAAGAGAGAAATAGACAATAGAAGAGAAGGAAAAGGAGATGAAGTTTTTGCTGTTTCGCGGGCTTTTCGGGGGGGTCGGCTTGGAGTGCATTGGTGGTAGTTGCTGTTCCCGGGCCATGGCTACATGAGGTCTTTGCTGTTTCGCAGGCTTTCTGGGGGTCAGCTTGGAGTGCATTGGTGGTGGTTGCTGTTCACAGGCCGTGGTCAGGAACAGGCTAGTGTTGGACTTGATCTGAAAGTTTCTTCTTCCGAGTTTGCTGATGACAGGGTGGTGTGTGTGGAGGAAAATGGTGGAGAACTTCCCTGGATTCTAGAGGTGTTGAGTCATTTGAGGGAAGTGTCAGGCTTAGCATTGCAGTGGCATGTTGTGCAGTTGCTGTGTTGCTCCTTGGCAGTCCAGTTCATTTGGTGTCTGTGCTGGCCCCCCTTTTTCGGTGTGTGCTGGTTGTTTTCCCGGGCTTTGAGTGCTTATGTCGGTGGGGGAGGTGCATGCACTGTGTCCTTGTAACTCATGGTGCTCGGTTTGGTTGTGAGGGGATATTTTCTTTTTGCACGGATGTTAAAAAAAAAGGGGGTTGGATTTGCTGGTGAAGCTGAAGGGGTACGATGTCAGGTGCATTTGTTTGGCTCCTATAGAGTATTTTTTGCTGCGGTGTGGCCTGTATTTTCCTACAGGTGATTTGTTCTTGCAATGAGGTATTGCAAAAAGGGAGGAAAAAGGCAGCCTTGGGTTGGTGATGCGACTCCGTCGCCTGTTGTTGGGTTGTTCATTGCCGGCGGGTTCTCGGTTTGTTGCTTGTTGTGTTGTGGCTGTTGGTTGCGGGGAACAGCCATGGCCTGCACTGTGGTGGTGAGGGATCTCTTTGCGGGTTTAGGGATAGCTGCTAGTGATAAGCATTGCTGTTCATGCACAGTAGCAACCCAGATCAGTAACTGTTGTGGGTAGTCGATAAAATAATTATTTATGCTTTGTAGTCTTAGTGGAGAAGATTTGATGTGACTTGGGGTTGCCACATTACTTAGAGGGGTGGTGTTCCTTGTAAAATTTGTAGGTGGCTGACAAATGGAGTGAATGCTTAGAGGGTACTCTTCATTTGCATGTATTTCACATGATTGGGGGTTTCTTTGATGCTGGCTGCATGTTTGAGAATGGTTAGAGGGCTGCGATTATTAGCTGTTGGCCATACAGCCATGTGGTGCATCATACCTCTCATCGTACAGAATTTTGCCTTATATATTTGGTCCATTGTTATAATGGTGCCCTGCAGAGTTCTACAGCAGCAGAGAGATAAAAGGGAGACCTTGGAGTGATTAAGTTTCATTTTTCTGCAGTTTCTTGCTGCCTTTAGCTAATTCCGCCTAAAATGCTGATTTGCTAGAGTTTCTGTGATTTAAAAAGCTTGTTTCAGCTACATATTGTACTTATTTTACTGCCTGCACCTTAACAAAGTCATTTTTATGTTTAAATTACCTATTTAACTGTTGTAGGCTACACACTCAAGTGTGATAGCCATTTCTGTGCATTTAAAGTGTTTTTTGATTGTATCTGCTTTATTTTCTGAAAAAAAAAAAAACAAAATATACTTGTTTTCCCACCTTTCAAAGATAGTTTAGTCCAGTTTTCAGGTTAGTGCTGCATTCTGGGCTGTGTTACACGTTTCTGTGTTTGCCCATACCTTACTTGGATAGAAGGAAGTTTCTCTGTTAACTGCAAGAGAGGGAGCTTTGAGCAGCCTATCTGTCCCTGGAGGAGTGGTTTCAGCCAAGTAATTAGTAGTTTATTGGCCATTTTGGGCTAAGTTTTATCTCTTTCATTTCCCTGCTATAAAATCCGCATTTGCGTGGTTTTACACACCGGGCAGCGCTGGTTAGCTAGGGTATAACTATTCCCGGCTCCACAAAGCCTACTCCAGTTTTTACCTTGGAACTAGAGAAGCTTTCAACTTAAGCACTCAAATCATTCACTTCTTATCCATGCACTTGCCCAAAACTCATAGCAAGCACTAATAAACCTTAGTACAAGACCCCCTATACTGTAGAGAAGGACAAGGCACTCTATTCGACCTTACCAGCTAATCAGTAAAACAGTGCACTGTACCTAACCAGGCATGTCCAAAGGGCAGTTTCAGGTGTACTCTCCAGTCCAACTGGTGAATCTGGGCATTTTGAGGCAATGTTACAATTGCCTCATGTACACAGGCAACCCTCTCTGCCTTCCACTAAACACTACTACATCCGAGAGATGCAATTATACAGCCAAACTGGAGGCTAAGCTCTCTCAACCCAAGATTGGGCGAGGCAGTCAAGAGGAGAAGGGAATTACTTGCATCACACCACCAGCCTAACATAGACCTATGAAACCAGCACTGGCAAAAAACACACATAAATACACAAAAACATACTCGGAGGCTCTAAATAAAAATCTGCAAAAGCAACAGAGACCTCCAAAGCAGACATCCAAGCAACCTCCACCCCCAACACAAACCATGAAACACATACTTCACAAAACCAGTGTGCCACACAATCACAGCCCTTAAGGCAAAATAACATACCCAACACACTAGTAATAGGTGACTCTATTGTCAGGCACACTGACGTCCCACTCACTAGGCTGAACAAGGAGAAGGTTACTGTTAGTTGCCTGTCAGGTGCCAGGATCTGCCATATAACACAAGCATTCAGGTCACTCCAGAACAAGTACAAATACAACTTTGTCGTTGTCCATGTTGGTGTGAATGACCTGAGCCGTACCTCCCTGGACTACATGAAAAGAGACATGGAAGAGCTCTCTGATCAGTTAGCCCAGGCTGGTATGACCCTGACCCTGAGTAGTATCCTGCCCTCACCAAGAATGATACCACAGTATAGAGAAAAAATTATCAATTTCAACAACTGGCTAAGCTTCTGGTGTCATTCAAAGGGGATCCAGTGTCTGTCAGCCTGGGATGACATGCTCGACAAGCCATGCTGCTTTGCTAGAGATAGCTTACACCTGTCACCCTTAGGCTTTCAAATACTGGCCAAGGCTCTTGCTACCACCATAGTGCCTTTTTTAGGCAAGGCTCAAAAGACAAACCCACCGCCATAAATAGCACAAGTGACAAAAAACTGAGGGTAATGCTGCTCAATGTCAGAAGTCTAAACCTCAAAATGCACACACTCGAGGCACTCCTCAGTATGGAGAAAATTGATATATGTGCAGTAACAGAAACCTGGTTTAAGACTCCAGAGAGCACCCCAGCACTACCAGGCTACAACTCATACCATACATTTCAGCCACAAAACCCAGACCAAAATACAAAAGGCGGGGGAGTATCCATATTCATCAAGGATACCCACACTTCCAGGTTGGTGGCACAGCACGATGCTTCGGAAATCATCCACGTGCAACTAACAACAGGCATAACTGCTATTCAAATTATAGCTTGCTACAGATCACCCACCATGTCCCAGGACCCCCACTCCACATTCCTGGAAACACTGGGAAACATAAAGGTCCTACCAAACACCCTGATATTGGATGATTTCAACTATCCAAACATTAACTGGGAGAACTTCTCAAGTATGAACTCCCTGGCCCAACATTTCCTAGAATTTATAAACTCAAACACTCTGGATCAACTGGTTAACACCCCCACCAGACGTGACAACATATTGGACCTGGTTATCACCAACATGGGCAACCAGTGTTCCACACCGGAGGTCAACCCCTCGCTGGTTAAATCTGGCAATAAACTAATCACTCTGGATATCCACATTCTGCCACCACCCCCGGTCAATGAAACCACCGTGAAAAACTTTTCAAAAGCAAACTTCACATTACTTAAGACCGAGGTGCGAAGTTTCAAAGCCCCCATGCTAAAGAATAACACTGTCCAAGCTGCAAAATCCTTTATTAATGCACTCTACAGGCACCTACAAGAATGCATGGATCATGCTATCCCAAATAAAACCATGACTCAGTCCTCCAAGAAAAGGAAACCAGTCTGGTGGACCCCTGCCATAAACAAGCTATACAACAGTAGGAGGAAACTAGTACAGAAAAGAGTAAAATCCCAAGAAGGGAAGACATCCCTTATCAGTATCTGCAAGAAACTACGCTCCCTCATAAAATCATCCAAGGCTAGCTTCAAAAGAAAAATTGCCATGGACTCCAAAAATAACCACAAGGCATTCTTTAGCTATGTCAAGAATCTAAGTGGCAATTCTCAGATCTGCTCGGAGTTAGTGCAGAATGGCACAAAATACACTGAACCGGCCAAAATAGCCAACACCCTGGCAGACAGGTTCAATGCAAACTTCACCCCCAAAAGGGCCCATAACTATACCAGAAGAATGTAGTGCCCCTGAAATTACAGACACTCAGGTTAAAACAGCCTTTTCAAAAGCCAAAAACACAGCATCAGTGGGACCAGATGGTGTCCCAGTCTGCATCCTACATGAGCTCAAAGATGAACTAACCCCTCACCTAAACACACTGTTTAAACTCAGCCTCTCCACAGGCTATGTGCCCACAGAGTGGTGCACAGCAACGGTTATTCCGCTCCACAAAGGTGAAGCCACAATGGACCCCGGGAACTATCACCCTATAAGCCTGACTAGCTTGGTCTGCAAAGCTATGGAGTGCATAATCATGGATCTCATTAACAGAGACATTGGAAACCTCCAAACACTGGACCCAACCCAGTTCGGCTTTGTTAAGGGCAGATCATGCCTTCTTAATCTGGTGGACTTCCTTGAGACAGTTGCCAAGGCTATAGACGAGGGAAAGGTGATCCACACAGCCTAATTAGACCTTGCAAAGGCCTTTGACACTATTCCTCACTCAGGTATTATAGACAAGCTCACCAGCCTGAACATAAACCCCTATGTCACAAGATGGGTTGCCAACTGGCTCACGGACAGAACCCACATGGTAAGAGTTGCAGGAGCTTGGTCTGACTCTAAACCTGTTACAAGTGGCTTTCCCCAGGGCTTAGTCCTAGGACCACTCCTGTTCGGCATATACTTCTCAGAGGTACAGGCAAGCCCAAGAGGACTATGGCTGACCAAGTTCACAGACGACTGCAAACTAGGAGCTATAATTGACTCTCTGGCTGACACAGACATCCTCCAGAAGGGTCTCACTGAGATAGATAACTGGTGTCAAAACCATGGTCTCAAGCTAAATGCCAAAAAGTGCATAGTCATCCCCTTTGGAAAAAAACAAAGTACCCACAAACTACCACATAGGTGGTAGCCCCCTAAATACGGAAGATGTTATAAGGGATCTGGGGACCCAAGTAGATAGTAACTTCTCCTTTGATAATCACATTGCCAAAGTGGTTAGAAAATCCTTCTATGTGGCCCACCTAATCACAAAAGGGTTTGCATCCAGATCAAAAGAGGTCATTGGGCCCCTCTATGCATCACTCATCAGACCCATCATGGAGTACAATACCCCATTTGGGAAGTATCTCGACTGAAGAAACTCCAGCTGTACTCAGTTGCATACTGCCTACTCAGAGGTGATCTCTGTCTGACATACAAGGGCATGTCCAACCTGGAACTGATGGACATGCTCTACCTAAAGAAAAACATATCCCCTCGAGACACACACTCTAGGGATCTAAACCTCACCACAACAATAAATAGGACGTGCTGGAGGGATAGATTCCTGTCCCAGAGACTTCCCATGCTCTGGAACAAGATTCCAAACTACATTAGGCAGAGCTTCTCGCTAACCCTCTTCAAGAGAAACCTTGATGAGTGGATGGGAAACAGAAAGTTTACCCCAGAGATCACTTCAATGGCTCTGCTGGACAGAGGCACAGGGAACTAATCTAAGGGGGCGGCGAAAGCCAACAGATTCCAGCTAGGCTTATAAATGCCTTCGGGCAGATAGCCTAGTACCTACCTATGAACCTATAAAATTGTGGCTTTCTGATAAATTGGTGACAAATCATTAAAGGCTGAAGTTAGAAAATACAGACATTTGGAGGCTCCCAAAGTTAAATGCAGTCATAATCTACTTTTCTGCTGGAGGGGACATAAATACTCTCTTACAAAACATCTGACATTGGAGTTGCAGAGGGAGGAGGGAGGTTTCATTTTCTTAGAAGATGGTGCTCGTGCAGACAGTATTACATAGTCAATCTCCTTGATGTTTTGCTTTCGGTCCTGGAGCTAGGTGGTAGAGTTTATGCAGGTGCCTATCTTTAAGAATGTTTATTGGGTTAAACAGAGTAACAAGGACTGTCTTTGGAAGTTCTGAAACACAAAGGTGGGTTGTAATTTAAAAGTAAATTTTGTGAAAATACAGTAAGTTTTCTCTTGAATGACTCATAATAAAGCATTATCCACTGGAAAGAGCCATGCATTTTATTTTAGGCTACTTAATCCGGTGGTTTGCAGTTCATGAAAATTGGTAGCTCTCTAGCAAATTACTGGGAGTTCAAGGGGTTATAGTCTGTGGCTTTTGTTGTGGCTATAGGTTGTCATTCCATTCAGGTTGAGCCATGATTAGTGCTTTGAAGGAAGTGGTCTAAGAGGGTAAGTATTGTCTTGGAGTGGATGTTCCGGAAGTACAGTGGGGTCACGAGTAATGCTACTTTATTTAGTTTTATTAGAGCGTGTTTCAGTGATGGTATGTCAAGGTGGATTTATGATGGGATTCTAAGGTGCTTTACAGATGATGGGTACACCGAATGATGTTTGACTTAAGTCTTAACTTTAGTAAATCTATTTACTACGTAAAATAATTAAAGCCCTAAAAAGAGGCATTAGAAAATGCTGTGGGTGTTGTGTAACAGATTATATTCTGTGAACAGGAAAGGTTATTGTTAAAGCCCTGGTTGGTGGTTTATGACTCCCATTCAAAGAGTTATACATGAGAAAATAAAAAGTACTGTATTTCTTTTAAGGTAAACCTTTATTAAATGTCACAGTCACATTGAAAAAGTTCTCAGAGGAAAAAGTTAATTAATATGGGACCCTACAGAGTACCTGAAGCCAAAAGAAGAGGTGTGAAATAAGGTAAAGCTTGTTAAGATTAGGAGTAATAAAAAGTCCATTTGTGAATGGAATAGTCTCATTGTACTAGTCTTGAAACCAGTTATTACTATTCAATGTTGATACATCTTTTTAAAAATGAGCATCATTTGACAGCTGTCCTGTGCCTTAGTAGACACGTTAGTGGAGAATTTAGGGAAGGTGAAATTTCATACTACCCTGAATGATTTTTCAACTGAAGACAACATATTCCAATGCACAGTCCTCAAATTTGGTCTCCAAATACCCCGGTAAAATTCCAGAGGATGATAGACTGGGTGTTGAAGCCTTAGTAGACTAATGATGCAGCTTATTTGGCCAATATGGTCAGCCACGTGGTGGACTAGGACTTGCATCTTCCAAATCTTGAAAGATTGTCAGTCACTAAGACTGTACAGGCTTACTGATAACACTCCAAAATGTAAAATTCTAATGTACAAAATGAGGTACTCTGGATACATAAGTGGGAGGGACTAATCAAGCCCCCCCAAAGATTAGATATTTGCATTAAGGAAGTAACCAGTCCCCACCCCTCAAAAAAGTAGATAAATACTTTCTTAGTTTTTGCAGGGTACTGTAGTAGATTCAGTCTCTCGTTAACTTTATTCTTTTTTTTTTTTATTATTTTATTTTACATTTGTTGACCGGGCTAGTCTGGCTGGATACATGTCCATTTTCAGCAGAGGCCCGAGGAGGAAAGCTCCACTATATACTAGTAAAAACATTCAAAAAGGACAATAAAAGAAAACAAAAGAAACAAAAATTATAAGAATGTAAAGAACAAATTCAATGTAGTGTAGTTACATTTACAGTAGCACGTTAAGATAGGTAAACAAAACAAAGGAGAAATACAGAGGGGATCCATGATCCCATATTTGTTCATAACAACTATAAGAATCAAAAATATTTACAATATTAAGAATTATGATAAACAATTAGTACCTGGGAACTAGTTCTAGGAAACAGAAATTGCAGGGATGATTAATAGGCTTAAAAACAAGGTGAGGTGACATGTTGCAGTAATATATCTAATAAAAGGAGAAAGTGACCTTGTAGAGAAAAAAGAAAGTCCATTTGAGAGATAGGCGAGCTACAGAGGGTTAGTATTGAGAGAAGAAGGAGAAGTAATGAAGAGAAGTATAAAGAAAGTTAGATGGGAGGTCAGTCTGGATTCAAGCAAGGGCATAGCCAGTGGGATTTGAGATAGTATCTTAGTTGTTTCTTGAAAAGTTGTGATGAGCCCAAAGTAGTCAATTCTGTGGGGAGTTTATTCCAGTATGGGCCAATAGTACTGGTGAACAAGGAGTCGCCTGCCTTATTTTGTGACTTGAGTGTGGCTACTAGCAGTTTGTTTGCAGAGCGAAGGGAAGAGAGATTCTTGTAGGGGACCACAAGGTTATTGAGTATGGGTGTATTAGTAGGGTAATGGAGAATTTTATATGTGATGACTAATTGATGTAATAGAATAAGATGTTGAAGTTCAAGCCAATCAAGCATTTTGAGATTAACACAATGATGTGTGCGAAATGGGGGACCTGTAGCAAACCTGGCAATGCTGTGGTAGGCCGTGGCAAGTTTCTGAAGGTTAGATTTAGAGAGGTTGATAAAAGTTGGGGAGGCGTATAGTAATGTGGAGATGAGATGAGTTTGGACTAGGGACACTTTAGCAGTTGTTGTTAAAAAGGGCTTAAGTCTATAGAGGGCTCCTATCTTTTTATTAACAGTTTTGATAGTAAGGTCAATATGGGTGTCAAAGTTCAGTTGATTATCTATTATTACACCTAGTAGTTTAGTGGATAAATCAGGTGAGATGATAGTACCATTGGTAGATGTAATAGAAAAGGAGAGAGGGGCTGACTTAAGGGTTGGAGAGAATATGAGTAATTTGTTTTTTTTTTTTGGGATTAAGGAGGAGACAGATATGTTGGAACCAGTTTTCTGCTGCTATAAAGACTTTTTGGGTGGAGGAATAAAGTTCAGCTGGAGATGCAGCAGAACAGACGAGAGTTGAATCATCTGCATACTGAATACATGTGGATGTAGGGAGAGAGGAGGACAGGTTATTTATAAATATAGAGAAGAGAAGGGGGCCTAAGATGGATCCTTGGGGGACCCCTATTAGGACTGGGAGCTGAGAAGAAAGGTGGTTTTCCCAAAGGACTGCCTGTTTTCTTTCTGTCAGATATGAGTCAAACCAGTGTAAAGCTAAAGAGTCAAGAGCAAGAGATTGTAGAGTGTCTAGCAGAAGTTTATGATTCACCATATCAAAGGCTTTAGAGAGGTCAAGAAATAAAGCTGAGGAGTAAAGGTTGTTATTGTGATTTTTGTTGATAGTGTCTGTGAAGGAGAGGAGAGCAGTAGAAGTACTATGAAAATGTCTAAAGCCATGTTGGGAGTCTGCAAGAAGGTTATTTAGTAGAAGGTGGTTAAGAAGTTGATGATGAATATAGCGTTCCATAATTTTAGATAGTGGCGATAGTAAGGCTATAGGGCGGAAATTAGATAGTTTGTTAGTGTTACCTCCTTTGTGCAGTGGAATAATGTGGGAAACTTTCCAGAGGGAAGGAATAGTAGATTTGGTTATTGTTCTGTTGATTAAGATGGAGACCGGGTAAGCTAGTTCAGCAGCAGCTAGTTGGAGATAGTCAGCTGGACGTTGGTCGGCAGAAGGAGTACATGGTTTGAGTTTTGAGAGTAGCTTATGTATATAGGTTGTGGAGACTGTGTCAAGTTTTAGAGTGGGGCTGTTGGTAAGAGGAGAGGTCTTATGAAGGGAGGTGGGGGGAACCATAGTTTTTGCTAGGGAGGTGACTGTTTCAGAGAAGAAGTTGTTAAAAGTGTTGGCTATTGTAGTGGGAGGGGTCTGGGATAGGTTAGCAGGAGTGGGTGTTTTGGTATTCCCTGGATGAAGCAGTTTATTGATTCCTGTCCAGAAATTTTTGGGGTTATGATTTTGGTTTTGTTGATATTGAAGGTAGAAGTTTTTTTTATCAAGGAGGGTCATTTTTTTGCAATATTTCTAAGTTGTCGGAAGTTTTGATGATCTGTAGGGTTTTTAGTAGTTCTCCATTTTGTTCAGAGTTTATTTCTTAATAGCATAGTTTGCTTAGTTTCGTTAGAGAGCCATGGAGCAGCTTTGGACCTTATTCTAACTAAGCGTGAGGGGGCGTGATGCTCAAGAATTTGGAGGAATGTGTTGTTGAATAGAGTAACAGCCTCATCAAGTGGGAGGTATTTAAGAGCTGACCAGTTATATTCTTTGAGTTCATTAAGGAAACTTGGAAGGTTAAATCTTTTCTTGTTACATATAGTACGATAGGTAGCCTGTTTGAGATTGTTGTTTTTTTGTTTAGTGATGTAGGTGAGAAGATGGTCGCTGATAATGTCAGGGAGTATTCCAATTTTATATGTGGTGGGATTACTGTTGACCAATAACCAGTCCAAGATGGTCTGTTTATTGGTAGATTTGTGAATCCTAGTAGGGGTGTTTATGGTTTGTTGAAAGTTATAGAGGTTGAGGTGTGTGGTGTGTTTGGGGGATATGCAGGAGTTCCAATCAATATTGAAGTCTCCTAAAATTATGGTTTCTTGTGGAAAGGTAGAGGAGAGCCAGCTAAGGATGTTTTCAAGTGAATCTAGGTTGTTGCCTGGAGGGATGTAGGAACATATTATATAGATGGCTTTGCTTTTATTTACTTGGAGTTTGCTGCAAAGTATTTCAGCATTAGTGGGGGAGGGAGGCAGTGAGTCAATTGAGATCACCTGCAGGTCATATTTATAGAGTAAAGCAACTACCCCACCCTTTTTGTTTAGACGATCTAGTCTTAAAATGCTGTAGCCAGGAGGAGTAATTAAGTTGTCTTTGGTACCTGGTTTAAGCCAAGTTTCTGTAAGACAGAGGATATCAAATGAGTAGAGGTCTATAAAAGCATGGAGTTGCGTTATTTTATTATTCATGCTACGAATATTTAGATGTGCTATTGAAAGGGAGTTTGGAGAGAAAGGTGAATTTAGGTTGTTAGTTGTAGGGTCTGGGATGGTATGGAGTAGGGAGTTATCTGGGCCCGGGTTAGGGTGAATGTCCCCATGTAACAGTAAGAGTGTTTGTGGTGTTGGGAATATTGTTGAGTTTTTGGAGGGTATTAGGTAGAGCTTTCTGGTGGTGTGATACCTGTTATGGGCTACTCTGTGATAGTGACGTGGAAGGTAAGGGCAGGAAGACAGGAGGTTAATATGGATTTGTTCAGCTATAGGACGGATAGAGCTAGTATGTTTAGATAAATTGGGTGCTCTGCTAAGGGTAAGGTGCTCATAGGAAGTGAGGGTATGGCATAAAGGAAGGAAAATCAGCAGTAGCAGTAAGTGAGGTAGTTTAAATATGAAGGTCATAGTGGGTGTGATAGGTTTAGAAAGGTTGGTAATGAATAGTGGTTTGATGGAAGGGAGCAGGGTGAGGCAATTAGATAGGAGTGTAAAGCTTAGAAGTGATAATTAGGCAATAAAGTAGATTGGGTGTGAACTAGTAGGGGGTGTGGTTGGGTAAGTATATGATTAGGGCCTATGGGGGTGGGTGGAAATTGGGGGTAGGGTAGGGTAGGGGAGCGGAGTGAGCCCGCAGGGCGAATGGAGCGGGCTAGAGCAGAGAGAGGTTGAAAGGCAATCAGTTTAACAGAGAGACTAAATTCTACAGGCTAAAGGAAAGGTAAGAAAAACTATTCTAGTACTACTAAACTGAAAGGTGGGGAGTAAATTTGTAACTGATGCTGGAGCAGGGATGGGAGTTTAAGCAGAGAGTTAAAGAAGGAGAAGAGCCAGTAGCTATGGTAATGCTTGATAAGGGCTTGTCTAGATTCTGAAGCTCTCCCTCTAACCAGGATAAGACCCTATTCAACTTTGCATTGGGTAAGGGGTAATTACTTGAGTCAAAAAATAGATGCAGGGATAACAGAGAAAGGCTGGACAACAGTGTTAGTGGATTTCTACTGCAAGTAAAAGATAGTTTACCAAGGCAAGTAGTGGGCTGCCCTCTAGTGGTAAAAGAAGGGAGAGCACCAGCTCCACTAGGATAGGAGCTGGGGAGATATTTGAGACTAAGGTCAGGGGGGGGGGTAGGTCCGCGAGTGTGCTGGTCCTTACAGAATAATATATATTTAATGCACTCATAATTAATATTACATGAAGGCGTTCACAAGTTATATTTTAATCCTAAAGATACTCTTGGATAAGACCTACACTGTGAGGCAGACCACAGACAGTCTAGGTAGTTCCTGTGGGGCTTCAAGGATAGGTTTATCTTGTGTTCAGTTGGTTTTCAATATCCTTGTCAGGTAACTCAATAGAGGAACAAGCTGAGTCTTAACACAAGGCGTGGTAGCTGCAAAGAGAGACAGAAAGAATGAAAATGAATTAGCCTATTAGGTTAAGGACTGTGCAGGAGAGGAAGGAAAAAACTGAAGGTGGAGGAGTGCAGGTCAGCAGTTAAGTGGAGTAAAGATGGAGTAGACTGGTAGCATGGTATTCAGTTTATCAAATAAAATACATTCAAATATATGGCATAGACAGGGAATACAAATGTGGCTACTGCAAACAAAAACATCAAATATTAAGCTACTATCAAAGACATGAAGTATCTAACTGCTATACCAATTATTAACTACTATCAAACTCATGAAGTATCTGACTACTATACAAAATGAACTAATATAGAAAGACTGCAAAAGGTAGTTATCCTTTGGACAAAAGGAAAAGAAAAGAACCAAGAAGTTTAACAGTAATGCAATGCAAATTACATAATTGTAAACATATTGTAGTTTCCAGAGTAATATTTAAATTTAAAATTTAATACCGCAAAGAGAAAACTGATGCAAGGTACTTAGCAGTGATATGACTCTAGACGGTCATAAATATTATAAAGTACTAAATACCAAATAATGACAATTGCAGCACAATTTAGCCCAACAATAACATCCTTTAGTAACACTTGGTTCAGGGAGTGCAGCGCTCTGTACCTGAGAACAGGATTGAGTAGACAGAGGCTAATGGGAAAGTTAAACCGCTTTTGAAACCAGGCAGATGTAGCCGCTAATGAGTAAAAGCTCTGTAGGATGTTTATGTAATATTGCCAAATTACTCAAGCATAAAAATGTAATTGCTGTGTTATTCATATGGTAGAGCCCAACCGAGGGGCGAAATTGGTTTAGTCCTCAGCAGGTAGCGCTAAGGTCAAATGGTAATACTTTACTGTCCAGACAAACCTATGAGAAGCTCCCTGGGCTATAATAGGTTTGCTACAGTAAAAAGGAAAATAGAAAACCACTCTGGGGGCCGGTTAGTATAAGCAGGTTCAACCTCAGCAGGCAAGGCGATTAGTTAGTGGATTACTAATTCGCTCGCCTGACAAAACCTACAGGAAAACTTTATGATAAAAATACCACCCTTTTTCTTTAGACGATCTACTCTTAAAATGCTGTAGCCAGGAGGAGTAATTAAGTTGTCTTTGGTACCTGGTTTAAGCCAAGTTTCTGTAAGACAGAGGATATCAAATGAGTAGAGGTCTATAAAAGCATGGAGTTGCGTTATTTTATTATTCATGCTACGAATATTTAGATGTGCTATTGAAAGGGAGTTTGGAGAGAAAGGTGAATTTAGGTTGTTAGTTGTAGGGTCTGGGATGGTATGGAGTAGGGAGTTATCTGGGCCCGGGTTAGGGTGAATGTCCCCATGTAACAGTAAGAGTGTTTGTGGTGTTGGGAATATTGTTGAGTTTTTGGAGGGTATTAGGTAGAGCTTTCTGGTGGTGTGATACCTGTTATGGGCTACTCTGTGATAGTGGGGTGGAAGGTAAGGGCAGGAAGACAGGAGGTTAATATGGATTTGTTCAGCTATAGGCCGGATAGAGCTAGTATGTTTAGATAAATTGGGTGCTCTGCTAAGGGTAAGGTGCTCATAGGAAGTGAGGGTATGGCATAAAGGAAGGAAAATCAGCAGTAGCAGTAAGTGAGGTAGTTTAAATATGAAGGTCATAGTGGGTGTGATAGGTTTAGAAAGGTTGGTAATGAATAGTGGTTTGATGGAAGGGAGCAGGGTGAGGCAATTAGATAGGAGTGTAAAGCTTAGAAGTGATAATTAGGCAATAAAGTAGATTGGGTGTGAACTAGTAGGGGGTGTGGTTGGGTAAGTATATGATTAGGGCCTATGGGGGTGGGTGGAAATTGGGGGTAGGGTAGGGGGGGAGGGGGAGAGTGAGCCATAGGCGAATGGAGCGGGCTAAAGCAGAGAGAGGTTGAAAGGCAATCAGTTTAACAGAGACTAAATTCTACAGGCTAAAGGAAAGGTAAGAAAAACTATTCTAGTACTACTAAACTGAAAGGTGGGGAGTAAATTTGTAACTGATGCTGGAGCAGGGATGGGAGTTTAAGCAGAGAGTTAAAGAAGGAGAAGAGCCAGTAGCTATGGTAATGCTTGATAAGGGCTTGTCTAGATTCTGAAGCTCTCCCTCTAACCAGGATAAGACCCTATTCAACTTTGCATTGGGTAAGGGGTAATTACTTGAGTCAAAAAATAGATGCAGGGATAACAGAGAAAGGCTGGACAACAGTGTTAGTGGATTTCTACTGCAAGTAAAAGATAGTTTACCAAGGCAAGTAGTGGGCTGCCCTCTAGTGGTAAAAGAAGGGAGAGCACCAGCTCCACTAGGATAGGAGCTGGGGAGATATTTGAGACTAAGGTCAGGGGGGGGGGTAGGTCCGCGAGTGTGCTGGTCCTTACAGAATAATATATATTTAATGCACTCATAATTAATATTACATGAAGGCGTTCACAAGTTATATTTTAATCCTAAAGATACTCTTGGATAAGACCTACACTGTGAGGCAGACCACAGACAGTCTAGGTAGTTCCTGTGGGGCTTCAAGGATAGGTTTATCTTGTGTTCAGTTGGTTTTCAATATCCTTGTCAGGTAACTCAATAGAGGAACAAGCTGAGTCTTAACACAAAGTGGTAGCTGCAAAGATACAGAAAGAATGAAAATGAATTAGCCTATTAGGTTAAGGACTGTGCAGGAGAGGAAGGAAAAAACTGAAGGTGGAGGAGTGCAGGTCAGCAGTTAAGTGGAGTAAAGATGGAGTAGACTGGTAGCATGGTATTCAGTTTATCAAATAAAATACATTCAAATATATGGCATAGACAGGGAATACAAATGTGGCTACTGCAAACAAAAACATCAAATATTAAGCTACTATCAAAGACATGAAGTATCTAACTGCTATACCAATTATTAACTACTATCAAACTCATGAAGTATCTGACTACTATACAAAATGAACTAATATAGAAAGACTGCAAAAGGTAGTTATCCTTTGGACAAAAGGAAAAGAAAAGAACCAAGAAGTTTAACAGTAATGCAATGCAAATTACATAATTGTAAACATATTGTAGTTTCCAGAGTAATATTTAAATTTAAAATTTAATACAAAGAGAAAACTGATGCAAGGTACTTAGCAGTGATATGACTCTAGACGGTCATAAATATTATAAAGTACTAAATACCAAATAATGACAATTGCAGCACAATTTAGCCCAACAATAACATCCTTTAGTAACACTTGGTTCAGGGAGTGCAGCTCTGTACCTGAGAACAGGATTGAGTAGACAGAGGCTAATGGGAAAGTTAAACCGCTTTTGAAACCAGGCAGATGTAGCCGCTAATGAGTAAAAGCTCTGTAGGATGTTTATGTAATATTGCCAAATTACTCAAGCATAAAAATGTAATTGCTGTGTTATTCATATGGTAGAGCCCAACCGAGGGGCGAAATTGGTTTAGTCCTCAGCAGGTAGCGCTAAGGTCAAATGGTAATACTTTACTGTCCAGACAAACCTATGAGAAGCTCCCTGGGCTATAATAGGTTTGCTACAGTAAAAAGGAAAATAGAAAACCACTCTGGGGGCCGGTTAGTATAAGCAGGTTCAACCTCAGCAGGCAAGGCGATTAGTTAGTGGATTACTAATTCGCTCGCCTGACAAAACCTACAGGAAAAACTCTCAATGGACTATACTATGTATATACATATGTGAAAAACTAAGAGAGGGACAAGACTAGCTTTGACCTCAGCAGGTAGCGCTATGGTAGCAAGGTCAACAGTGGCGTGGCGTTTGCCATTGATTCCACGTGTAGCTTAACAGTCTTATCAAGGCAATGGAACTGCAGAAAAAAGAGAGACTACACACTATGTGTAGCTTAGACTAAGAAGTAAGTCGTTTACACTTTTGATAAGCCCTCCAAGTATATGAAGTAGTTCAAGCGGTACTACGAGTACAGGGGATGCCCACTATTCAGTTAAGACATCACACGGGAGCACACGTAAGATAATAGCAGCAGGACCAGTGAGATCACAGATCTAATATCACAAAGCCTGCACGGTTATCGTACAAGGTTTAAAAGTAGATGCCTTCTGTACAAATAGCCAGATGTGCATACAGGTCTGCTTACAATACATCGACTAAGTTAATCAAATAACTACTAGATGCTCCTAAAGTTTCTACATGCTATAAACCACAAAATGTTTGTCACAAACGCTTTATAAGCACATCATAATATAAAAAGACCTGCACCACATAGCAGTAAAAAAAAAGAAGCAGATTTACAATAGTTCCAACACAGCATAGACAAAAATTGAATGTACTTACGGACCGCACACCGCCCGGAGAGAGAGGGGCTGTTGACTGGGGCAGAGGATTTTGAAAATGGCGCCAAAAGGTTTACCTATATTTATAGGTTTAACAACACTGTTAGAGAGGGGAGGGGGTGGGCAGACTGTGAAATACCTTAACAAAGGAAAGGTGGGAGGGGAGAAGAAAAAGCTCCTACGGGGAAAGGTGAGACACTAGCAGGAGGAAAAGAATGGATAAGTCAAGTAATTATATAAATATCAGAGAGAGGTTGAGAGGCAATCAGTTTAACAGAGAGACTAAATTCTACAGGCTAAAGGAAAGGTAAGAAAAACTATTCTAGTACTACTAAACTGAAAGGTGGGGAGTAAATTTGTAACTGATGCTGGAGCAGGGATGGGAGTTTAAGCAGAGAGTTAAAGAAGGAGAAGAGCCAGTAGCTATGGTAATGCTTGATAAGGGCTTGTCTAGATTCTGAAGCTCTCCCTCTAACCAGGATAAGACCCTATTCAACTTTGCATTGGGTAAGGGGTAATTACTTGAGTCAAAAAATAGACACAGGGATAACAGAGAAAGGCTGGACAACAGTGTTAGTGGATTTCTACTGCAAGTAAAAGATAGTTTACCAAGGCAAGTAGTGGGCTGCCCTCTAGTGGTGAAAGAAGGGAGAGCACCAGCTCCACTAGGATAGGAGCTGGGGGAGATATTTGAGACTAAGGTCAGGGGGGGGGGTAGGTCCGCGAGTGTGCTGGTCCTTACAGAATAATATATATTTAATGTACTCATAATTAATATTACATGAAGGCGTTCACAAGTTATATTTTAATCCTAAAGATACTCTTGGATAAGACCTACACTGTGAGGCAGACCACAGACAGTCTAGGTAGTTCCTGTGGGGCTTCAAGGATAGGTTTCTCTTGTGTTCAGTTGGTTTTCAATATCCTTGTCAGGTAACTCAATGGAGGAACAAGCTGAGTCTTAACACAAGGCGTGGTAGTGTGAGGCACACGACAGACAGTCTAGGTAGTTCCTGTGGGGCTTCAAGGATAGGTTTCTCTTGTGTTCAGTTGGTTTTCAATATCCTTGTCAGGTAACTCAATAGAGGAACAAGCTGAGTCTTAACACAAGGCGTGGCAGACTGTGAGGCAGACCACAGACAGTCTAGGTAGTTCCTGTGGGGCTTCAAGGATAGGTTTCTCTTGTGTTCAGTTGGTTTTCAATATCCTTGTCAGGTAACTCAATAGAGGAACAAGCTGAGTCTTAACACAAGGCGTGGTAGGGACCGCACACCACCCGGAGAGAGCGAGGGGCTGTTGACTGGGGCAGAGGATTCTGAAATCCCCTTCTCAGTGTGCTGACAACACGGAAAAGGAAAAAAAAAAGAAGAATGTGCTATCCACTTGCACAAATGATATGTGAATGTGCTAAGCTAAAATAGCTAAAAATATTGGGCTACCATCTACATAGTGATGATTTAATAGAAACATTCAATTAAACACTGAAGTCCATAATAAAGAATGTTAATGGCACAGGTGGTGAGAACTGGGAACAGTTGTTACCCTACTTATTTTTTGGAGTCAACTAGGAGCCAAATGTTTCATGCGGTCTACCTTACTTGAACTGCTTTACCTCAAACATGCAAGAACATTCCTTGGCATTGCTATGGAAGCTTGGAAAGAAGAAATATTACCAATTAAAATGTTTGGGATAGATTAAAATTGGTAAATCCTTCATAAGGGAGTACGCAAAGACAGCTCGGGATATGTAACAGTGAGTTTATAATAAATGCTCAACTTAGAAAATTTAGCCCAGAAGGTCAGACAGTAGTGCTATTACTATCCACAGAAAACTAATGTTTTACTCAAGGGCAGGGGCTTTTTGAGGTGATGGAAATAATAAATGCAATGAACAATAAAGTTGGACAGCCAAGAAAGAGCAAACCTGTCACATTAATATATACTGCAGTCATAGATGTAAGTAGAATTCTGCAGAGTGTTTGCGAGTTGAAGTTCAGACAGCATAGACAAGGAAGTCTTTCCCAGAATTAGTTATAAGAGTACTTGTCAAGAGTGCAAAAGCAGTAAGAGACTTTATTTTAAGCAATAAATGAGCATTTATAGAAATACAAGGGAAAATAAGCTGATAGAACATAACTCAGGCATAACAACTGTTGTGAAGGTTATGCTAAGGCCATACAGACTACCAGAGTCACAGAAAAATTAATGAGAAGAAGTTCAGAAATAAGTTAGTTATATTCAAAATCAATAAAATCGTTTAAAAAAAAAAAGAAAGAAATTCTCAAACAAGATGTGATAGCTTGAAACAACTTAAAACTAATTCCTAAGCATGATATACCTATTACATAGTACAACTATTTTGCAAATTGAATATTCTGTCACAGTGTGATAGCTATTCCATGCCCAGATAAATTAATTACTAGGTAACCTAGGAAAGGACAGATGTCTGGAGTTGTTGGACTTGATGATGCAAATAGATACTTCTTGTCTCCTTTTGTAGAGAAAGAAACAGCCTTTGTAATTCCAGGTGGTTTACTCCAGTACATAGTGTTACAATGTGGTATGCATGGAGCCTCAGCTATGTTTTAGAGGCTGATAGATAACATACTGAAGCCTCATTATCAATATACTGCGACAGACCTGGATGGCATGCTCAATACTCAATATTACGTACAAAAAGTATAGATTGCAATACAATTGAAAAGGTAGGCAGAGAGACTTGACTATACATTCGTAGAAAAGTAAACTGAGTATGGCAGAATCCATGTACTTAGGATACCCTATAGAAATGAGGTAGTGAGACCACTTCTACAAAAATAAAGATTATGAAGTGCTAATGTGTACCCACAACTCAGAGACAAGTGAGGGCTTTCCTTCAACCAGCTGGGTAATGTTTGAAGTGTGTGACTAAGTTTATAACTATTAGCTGCCCTTTGACATATCTCACAAGAGGTAAAGCTCTTACCTACATGCTATAATCTCTTAAGGCAGATAGAACATTTATTGAACTATAAGGAATCCTATGTTCTGAAACTGTGTGAGTGACTCCTGATGTTTCTAAAGAGCTGATCCTGAATGCCAGCACATCTAACATAGGTTTGGGGGCGGTGCTATTCTAAGGCAATCAGGGTAAGCAGCAGTCTGTGTGCTATATCAACATACTGTTGAGCAATGCAGAAGGTAGATTCTCAAGCACTGAAAGGGAGTAACTAGCTAAAAGGTGGGCTATTTATCATCAGATACTGTATAATACACAGGCAGTTCAGTTGGGTAGCAGATAATGGCCCAAGAAATAGTTAGTGGGTTGTATCCACCCGAACTTATCACTATACAGTGACCAACAGGTTGACCTGTCTGATGAGGGATTACCACTTCTTGCTATGAGTCCATACCCTTGGTTTTGTGGTTGGAGTGTGTTGTTGTAACTTGTTAGTTCTAGTAAATGACTAGTGTGTCCTTATGTGTGCTGCACTGTGGAAGACCGGAACATTTCCGCAGCAGTTAGTGAGGCAAGCAGTGTGTATTATTAAGGCACTGATTACCAATTATTGTTGTACGAAAGGAATCATTTAAGAGAGCCAGAATCAGGAATTTCATTCCCTAGCTGGAGGTTCAGAAGGTGTGAACTGAAGGCTTGCCTTGAAGACACAAAACCTGTGGAGCGTGAGAATCCATTTGGGGCTCATTTGTGAATTATTCTTGTAAGAATAATAGAAAATGTGAAGGAGGAGCTGCAGCCTGATTGGGGCCTATAGCTTGACACCTTAGTTGTGGAGATGCTGCAAGAGATTGTACTATTCTTGATGAACACAAATCAACAAATACTGTTCTATACTGTTACAAGCAACGTGGGCTGTTGTTCGGATGCTTGTGAGAGTCTGCAAAAAACAAGACCTTGTTTTACATAAGTAATACCTCCAATGTGCACTTTAACATATATATCTCTAAATATATATATATATATATATATATATCTATATATATATATATATATATATATATATATATATATATATATATATATGGGTCTACCTGATTACACCGAAAGCTGAGATGAATGACAATGACATAACTGACACCGGAAGATCGACAACAGAGAAGACTGACAGTTGAGAATCCCGATGCTGAGAACACTGACATGTTAAGGTAAGGGTGTGATAGTGATGGACATCAGGTTTAGGGGCGGGTTAAGTGAGTTAGGGTTAGGGTGCGGGTAAGGTAAGTGTGCGATAGTGACAGAATTAAGGGTTAGGGGTGGATTAAGTGAGTTAGGGTTAGGGTGCGGGTAAGGTAAGTGTGCGGCAGTGACAGACCTTAGGGTTAGTGTTTGGGTTAAGGTTAGTGCATATATAGTTGTGTATGTAAGGTTTAGTGTAGGTTTGTAAGTTTTCTTGTGTGCTTGTGTTGTGTGTGTGTTTTTCGGGAAAGTTATTTGTTTTGTTGATTGTCGGGATTGTGGTTTGTCAGGCATGTGAAGTTTTGTGTTTTTGAACTTTCGGTTTTGTCGTGTCGGTTATTTCCTTATCGGTGTTTGGGCGTGTCGGTGTTATCAGGTAGACCCATATATATATATATATATATATATATATATATATATATATAGATATATATATATATCTATATATATATATATATATATATATATATATATATATATATACACACACACACACATACATATGTAGTATACTCTCAAATTGTCTACCTGTGGGTACTGTTTAGATGATCATGGGCACAGCTGATTGGAAGCTGTGAGTTGTGTCATAATCTATTGAAAGGAATGCTTGTTAATGACTGGCAGGACTTTTTTTTTTGTTTTTGTTTTTATTTGCTTCAATGCCAGTTTTTTGTTTGCTTCAATGCCAGTTACCATTTTTGTGTGTGAGATTGCACAACAGCAGCTATTGATAATATGCCCTTCCCCACTTAATTTTGGTCTTGGAACTTCACAACTGATATGAATAAATAAATGCATGCACACGCGCGTGTGCAGACACACACACACACACACACACACACACACACATATATATATATATATATATATATATATATATATATATATATGTTTAGTAAAACATGTTGACATGTTGGGGGGGTGGGCAATGAAATGCTGTAGTGTAAGTGTTTTACTGCCACACAGACAGTAGCCAGAAGTGTACTTCTCATAAACTGCCACATAGCTCTGCCAAATTTAAAGGATTGTATTAACAGCTTCACTAGATAATAACCTCTGATATGCTTTCCATGTGCATTTGCTTGCGATAGAAATCAGGCAGATAGGATGTGGATTGCAAGCTGTACTAACAAATAAGGTAATAAAGATATTCTATAAGCCTAATGATGTACTTTGAATGTGGCCTGTGCACCCTAAGAATATGAACGGCATAAAGACTAAATAATATCAAATGTTATTAATATTGTATTCAGCAGGTGAACATGTAAAACAGAGTATTATAAAAGGTTATAAATAATTCAAAAATGCACTGTCACAATTTAAATAAAAAGATTACATCAGTAATAAACAGTGGAAGAATTGTAAATAATAATTCATTTTTGAATTTTGTTGTATCTTGGAGTTCAGGCAACAGGGAGATGACGTTGTAAAGGATGTTATATAGACAGTCTTCCATAATGAGATTCATAAATACAAGAGAAAAGGAATATGTGTTCAATTATCCACCTTATTAGTTTGTAGTAGGTTAGAATTTACCTTCTGAAAACCATTAAGAAGAAGATTTACAAGGGTTGTAGCACATCTAGAAGAAATTCATCAGTCTAATGACTTATGAGCATTGCTGTAAAGATGTAATTTATTGCTACCAAGAGAATGTATATTATTATTTTGTTATGAGCACATATGGTTTTGGTTCATAAAAATGAGACTGGCAAGTATCTGTGATGAAAAATACTTTTTAAATGTTGATAATGTCAAAAAAGAACGCAGTCTAAGTGGGTGGAATTGACAGGTGAACTACTTTTGAAAACAGATTGATCTCAGAGGTATAGAAAGATAATAAAAGAAAAAAATATAATTCTTTGATAATAAAATGTTAGAGACATTAAAGCTATATAATTCAGTTCAATATGCTTCTGGAGTAAAATATATGACTAAAAGACACATTGTTCTGTGCATTATTCAAAATCCCACTGTGCGCGTGCGTGCACACACACACATACACACACACGCACACAAGCACACACGTACGCACACACACACACACACACACACACACACACACACACGCACACACGCACACACACACACACACACACACACACACACACACTACTAAATCTCAAAATTCCACAATCCCGAGACTCTGAATCCCAAGGACCAGAATCTCGAGATTGCGGAATCTCGAAGATAAAAAAAAAAAAACAAACAAAAGTAAACAAAAAAACAACATTGTCTAATGTATATGCAGGGAGGCAAGCCCCCCTGCATATACGTTACTGTATGTTTTTTTTTTATGTTCGAGATTCTGCAATCTCGAGAGTCTGGTCCTCGGGATTCAGAGTCCCGAGATTGTGGAATTTCGAGATTTAGTAGTGATCCCATATATACATATGTGTGTGTGTGTGTGTGTGTGTGTGTGTGTGTGTGTGTGTGTGTGTGTATGTGTGTGTGTGTGTGTGTGTGTGTGTGTGTGTGTACATATATATATATATATATATATATATATATATATATATATATATATACATATAGCCGTATCTGTGTGTGTGAATGTGTGTACTGGTTATTACTGAACTTTATTTTATTTTTATTTTTTTATTTTGTTTTTATTTAGTTGAAGAACGTTTAGCAAAAAAACATTAAAATATAAACTGATAACCTCATCCAGCCAAGCAAAAACTCTGCCCTCCTTATGGAAGATTGCTAATGCCTATCCATCAATTTTCATTAATTTGTGGTTCAATGTATTGTACGTGATAGCATGGAAACATACCTAAAAACATTCAGAGCTTACAGAATTATTTAGGTATATGTATATATGTATACATACGTACATGTGTTCAACTCTGCATATAACTCTCTGTGTTTTTATAATCATACACACACAAATATTTTATATTAATTTATGTGTCTGTGTGTGTGTGTGTGTGTGTGTGTGTGTGTGTGTGTGTGTGTGTATCATACTTAGATGTACACACATATACATATTGATATATGCAAAAAATGTGATGTTTTGTGTGTGTGTGTGTGTGTCTGTGTGTGTGTGTGTGTGTGTGTGTGCATGTGCGTGCATGTCCATGTTTGTGTGTGTGTGTGTGTGTGTGTGTGTGTGTGTGTGTGTGTGTGTGTGTGTGTATGTATATGTGTGTGTCTACGTTCATGCAATGCCATTCTAGTATGGTCAGCTTGGCTGGTTCATGAACCACTATCCTCTCTGTGCTGTTTGTAGAATGAAAGTAAAATTGGCATCAATATATTTGTTGGTGTTAGTCAATGAACTTGGCTGGGATCACAGAGTTGTTATAATGTAACCGGACTTGACCAAACTGATGTTCTCTCGGCAACAAGGGAAGTATCTTTATGCCTTTTTTTATTTAATGTAAATTACCTTGTCTTTTATTTATAAAACTGGATGATTTGCTACTATGGTTAAAACTATTCAGTTCATGCATAACTGACTTTACCTTGTGAGCGAAAGAAAAGCTGTCCTGGGCAAAACCCATTCCTGAGATGAATTCCCTAGCTGCTATTTCAGTAGCCTATTACATTCATTGCAGTTTAAGTTCTGGTGACCTACATGCCTCTATGGATGGGCTTCACTGAGCTCCTAACTGCACAGAAACAAGTAGTGCAAGGCATCTACAGTGAACTGAAGGAATAGCCTCACTTTCCCTGTTTCCTTCACTATGCAGGATTTGATTTCCACTGATTTTTTTACATCATTAAAGGAGTTATTTTTCTACTTCATTTAACATCTCATCCCATGATATTACAATTATTTGCTGTTTTTGTATTGATTACTTCCAAAGGAAATGTCAGTCTTCTGTACCAGGAAGTTTACCCAAGCCAAACTTTTACAAGAAAATGTCCTTTCTAAAAGCCTTTATGTCCCTAAAAAATATTGACACCTGCATCATGACTGAAATCTAATTCCCGTGTGTTGGTTACATTCCCTTCCCACCAGGGTTCAGTACCTTCTGTACGTACTCATATAGAATCAGCACATATTGGCCATATCCCCTTCCTACCAAGGTTCAGTACCTACTCATGTACAATCACCACTGAGGGCATTTCTGCTCTAGGTGGTGATCTGTCCAGGTTCATGTGTAGTTCCATTACATCTGAACTTATACAACAAAAAAAAAATGACCTGGAACTCATTTACATAGGAGCAACTATAATTAGGCTCCACTGTCATATCTAGGCTAACTACAGAACTACTTCTATGAGACCTGCTATAATTCTCTAACAAACTTACTTGCTACCCATTTATAAATTGGAAAACCTATACAGCTTCAAGTAAATAATTTTGTGTTTCTCAGACTTCATGGCTGTCATTTTTCTTGACCAGATAAATCTCTCCATACCAATGGGGGTAGGGAATAAATTGACTTGATTTAGTCATCAAAAACTGCACCCATAGGTGTCCCACCAGTGATCAAGTCTGCCCAGCATTCTTTGGGCTACACAGTTAAGACTCATCCAAGATGCCCACAAACACTCCTATCTTTAAGGATTTTTATGGGAAATAGTTAAGGATTTATTGATAACCTAAAACAGTTCAAAGACCTCCCTGGCACTTGACACTGCATTTAAAGAGAACTTCTACACATGTCTAAATGCCCGCATTAATACATCACTTCAGATCTGCTATAAATAGAATACTAAATTTAGGAATAAGCACCTATAGTAAACCCGTTATAAATAAATTATATAACAAAAGAAAAAAACAATCCTTCACATAAGAACAAAGTGAACACTTTACATTCCAAAAATGGCTTCAAGATATTAAAAAATAAAATAAAATCTTTGAAGGCTCAATAAACTGAACATTGCAAGTACAATCAAGTACTATCAAGGAAGACAATTAGTCATTCTTCAGTTATGTTATTAACCTTAGGATCAATGTCCAACATTGCTTTGAGTTAACGCATAACAATATCACTCACTCAAACTCATAATAAGTATTTCTGGTCTCTAGAAGAAATTTATCAATCTAATGACTTATGACTCCTTCTTTACAAAAAAATGGTCTGCATGTACTTTAACTACAAACTAATGGAATTCAGTACTGTAAATTAAATTATATGGCAATGCAAATATTTAGTTTTGTGTATTTTTATAAATACACACACACACACACACACACACACACACACACACACACACATACATATATACATATATATCTACATGAAAAATAGTTATAACTGCACTCATGCAGATGTATACCTCTAATTTGCACTTGTATTTATGCAGACAATTATGTTATCACAAAAGCACTCCATATATTTGTATACAGATGCAGTCCATGCGTATATATGTTTATGTTTTTTATTTGCATTATTCTAACAACAGTCTAAATACATATTTGCAGAGAAATGCATTTCTTCTATCAAATACCTTCAATTATGCAACATTCTTATAGTTTATTTCTATCTCTACTATGACCAAATAAACAAACTTACTATAGAACTCTGGTCTTCTCACTGCCAGTTGGTCGGGCCTATGCTTCTGTAGATCATAGTACCTGTTACAGCATTGTTGGCCGGAGCAGATGATCTCTGCCAGGGATGACAGGTGTTCACCCAGCTCTGGCCAAATGCATTTTCCCCTCTTACTACCACTAATGCATGCCTAGATCTTATTCATGTATGACTCACACAGAAGGTAAACAATAATCTTTGTCGTGTCATTATATGTGTTGTCAACATTCAATGTGCCAAAATCAAATTGAGCAAAATATGAGCAGGTCTGTGGCTTACATGTTTAGAACTAGTCCGTCCGGTATGACATTAACCTAACCAAACCCAGTTAGCAAGCAGGGGCATTAGACCAGGTACTGTTATTATTCATAGGATCATAGGAGGTTACTAGGCTATCAACCTGGAGTTTTTTTCAAGCCAAGCCAATTCACCCCAATGTAATACCATGGATACTCTAGTCAATACCCAGGACTGTATTTATTAATGAATGCAAATGTCCAGGAGGCTTGTGGGCACTATCCCTGTTAATAATTTATGGTGCCCCACCCATTTGTCCAGGTTCCTTTTGAACAGTGTCATAGAGGTGCTCTGTTTAACATGAATTGCTCCTGCTCCCTCCCCACATAATCATTCTCCACTTCCTCTATCCTTACTAATTTCATCTCCTATATTTTGCTCATAATCCTATCCTAAATATCATCTATCAACCTTATCCTAAATATCATCTATCACCCTTATCCTAAATATCATCTATCAACCTTATCCTAAATATCATCTATCAACCTTATCCTAAATGTCATCTATCAACCTTATCCTAAATATCATCTATCAACCTTATCCTAAATGTCATCTATCAACCTTATCCTAAATATCATCTATCAACCTAAAAAAAAATGTGTATACCTACACTCTATCATTATTTTCGTGGATAATTCTACTGTTTGTAAACTTTTCCTTGCTATGAGTTGTATACTGTGTAATGTATATATCTGTAACATGTATTCTTGTTGGTGCTTTTCTCCCCAGGATTCCATTGAAAATGGGTTCACTTGGCCCAATGGACCATCCTCGTTAACCAACAGCAAATAAATAAAAATAAAATAAATACATAAACTTGGCAAGCTTGGTTTTACCAAAATTGCTAAGTCACCCATATGTTGTTTTTTTTTTTAAAGGAATACATTCACATTTCATTTATATGGTGGGTAAAAATTATTAATGAAATCATTATTTTTTTTTTTTTATATTACTTACAATTTCTACTGCTACTGTGCATGTTCTTAGCTCCCTTTTTGGAGTATTAAATCTGAGTGTCATTTATGCATGCTTCATGCAATATAGCAACAATATTAATGTGCTTTTTTAGGGGGGAGGTGAGTTTTTGCAGAAAAAAAATATTGTTGTGTGTGTGTGAGTACCAGCTCTTGGAAAATGAATATTTTACATGATAAGTTGTGCCAGATGATGTATGATAACATGGGATTATACTTCATGGTTGTGCCAACTCACATGCATATGACTCCATTTTGTCTTTTCTAAAAATAGCCAGCTTTGAGAATAACTGATGCATGCTGGGGACTGTGAGGAGTGCTGCAGGCTTTGACACTTTCCCCAAGATGTTCACGTGAACCCAAGACGGCATTCATATGTAACTAGTTATTTTGGTTCCTTAGTAGCTGAGTTCTAATTATGTCCATAAGCGGCTCTACATATCCACATATTGTTTTGATTAATAGAGATAAATGTAAAAAGCCTTAATTTGATTACAAAATGAGTAAATGACCCTGAACTTATATGAAAAGGTTTAACTATTCCAGATTAACTACAGATTTCCCAAGTTAGGTAGCAAATGGGTTAGGAAACTATAGACATTTTAAAGAAAAAAAATAGAAATAGTACAAATTAAAAAGAAACAAGTCTTCAAGAAATGTTTTATTGTAGTCACATGATAGGTTTAGAACAATGTCTTTAGTGAATGTAGCAAAGATGTCATTTATAAATGGAAAATCATTACAGTAGCAGTGGAAATGATCAGCAATTACTGAGAAAATCATTTGCTTTGGTGTTATTTAGTAATTGTGCATACATGGTTGAAATACAGTGAAGTAACCATCATTAAGTGCCAAGGATATTTCTGGGAGATCACAGGAGACTACAAGTGCTTCTCAAAAAAAAGTACTGTAATTAGTTGGGGGAAACGAGCACAACTGATACCATTCAGGTGCCATCAGTGTTTATCTCCACCTAGAAGAACCTCTCATTTGAGTTCACAGTATAACAGCACTGTCAGATCAGAGTCTGTATGATCCCCTCCATCAAGCAGATCATGGCAGTGCACCAATTCACCATCTAGCTCTCATGATACCCTTTTTACAAAAGCAATTACACTATCATGTAACCTATCATAAAGAGATGTGCATGTCATATTTCAGCTTGACCTACCATGATTCAAATGTGATGTTTCTGTTACATACAATTTGACCTTTACCCATATATGTGAATGTTCAACTCTAAGAGGAATAATTTATTAAATACATTTAAAAAAAAGTGGGGACTTAATACTCTTTTTAATTGCAAAAGTATTTCATTCTTGTAATCCGTCAATCCACAGTCCCTTTTTCCCATTTTTGCACAAGGGGTTGGGGTGTCACTTCAACAGTGACAATCACCTAGAGCAAAGGGTCACACCACGATGGCTAGACCTTCAACAGTTGTTCTTGCATACCACACACTTGCATGCACACTCACACCTATGGCCAGTTTACAGTGTCCAGTCCACCTACTGCATGTCTTTGGAATATTGGAGGAAACTGGAGCGCCTGGTGGAAACCCATGCAAACACAGAAAGAACATGCACACTCAACATAGAAGATACTCCAGCGACAAGCAACTGACACTGGCAAATAGCAAGGCAAGCGACAAGGAACAGCATCATCCTGGATTGTAAAGTAGATATAAAAGGCATAACTCTTCTTTAACGAATGTGCAGATGGCACTGAAAAAATGAAAAAACTCTGTTATGAAATGCAAGTAGACTAGAGAAGCATCATTAGCATATGCTGTTTTACATCAATTACCATTCATGGCCATTGGATGTTATCATAAATAGCCTCTATGAATCACAGCTTACCTGTGCTCATTCGCTGACAGAGTGGATAGCCTTAATGTCTTTGCATTGTGATTATGAATACCACCCATATTATTTTTTGATAGTCCAGAAAATGGAAGATGTCAATTATAATAAAAAATTCATAGGAAGCACATATCTAGGAACACTCTGGGTTTGCCTCTAAAACTCTCAAGGTTTTTATGTACATCTTACACTCTCAGAGTTATTGACATTTGATGACCAGAAAAGTCTGACTGGGTCATTCTCAGGATGACACAGCCTTAAGGCCTGCACTAATTTTTTTACTTGGTATATTTTCAATGTTCACTGTTTTTGGCATTGCTATAATCAGGTTTCTGTTCTTTGCATTTCTTTGCAGCTTTTAAAACGTCACTGAGGGATTTAATGTTTGGAAACATTAACTCTTCCCTGGCTAGAAGCTAACTCGTGTTGACGGATTCATGTACAAGACCATGTAGAGAGACCATGTAGAGATTACATCTGTTTTTTCTAACGCTACTGATTTTCCTGCTAAAATGCACCTTTAGATCAGTTGTAAAAAAAGTAAATCCTTATTCACTCACTGGAATTTTGTATTTTTTTTTCTTGTGTAGGCTGACAATGCCTTGATTATATGCTTGTTAGCTAGTTGTATATCAGACAATCTTATCTGTTTGTCATTAGCCTGCGGTAGTGAACTTACTTACAGTGAATCTGAAGATTCTGTATGTGTGTATCGTACTTTATTACAACAGTGCTTTGTATATTATTTGTATTAAGTACTGTTCATATTTTTTTTGTATTTAATACCTAGTAATTTCAAACACTTCATACTTAGTAACCAAACAGAATGATGATTCTGCTTGCTGTTATAGAATATCTTTGTGCATTTTTCTGCTAACAGTTGTTATGTTTTTATGTTTTTAATAGTTAACAGCATGTATGAACTTCTGTGTGACCTACCTTTGAAAGTTAAACCCTTTGCAACCCCACCAGTAGTGGCTGATGACATCAAATCAAAGGGGTCTGCAGGAGACAGCTGAATGGGTGGGGCCAATGTGAAGGGATGTACCCAAATAGAAAGGGGCAGAGCTAGGCTCAAAACCACAAAGACTGGAACTTTAATTAAATACGCTGCCCTGGGTGCCAAACTATCATTATGAGAGTCCAATCAAGTCAAAATGAAGTGTAGAAGAAAAAAAATATTTCAATGCATTGGTTACATAGCTTACTTAATATCTAGATGGAAACAAAAATGTTGTGAGGCATGAAAAAATAAGTTACATTTTAAATACATTACTGGAATGCCAGTCAAAATCAAGTATAAAAAAACAAGCAGCACTCAACTCAAACCACTTCTCCTTGCACTGCTGTTCTAATTATAATTTATATTCAGCTTTATAAAAGTACCAAGTAACATGCTGAAAGTAGCAATCTCTGTGATACCTCCACTTGTAAAAATGTATCCAGAAAAGACCTGCTGCCTGACAACAACTATCTACTTGTTACATGGGGAAAACATGATCAAAGTAAAAAATGAACAGCAAACAAGAAACAAGTTCAAGATAAATTGCTTAAAGGATTACTGCACAGGTTATGGACCACACATGATAGATTGGCACTCTATTTAGTTTACGGGAAAAGCCTGCAAAGATGACTGCAAGTCTCCAACAAATGTAATGAGCTTCTGAAAATACTGTAATCCTGTCCTTTATTACAAATACTGTCATATGCATTTCAATCCTGTCCTTTATTACAAATACTCTCATATGCATTTCAATACCTAAGGCTTTTACGTTATCTAGTTATGTAAATATTCTGTGCATAGCAACAACAAAAAGGCTTTCAATTATGGTAATTCTTTAACAGTATGCTTATTAAAGCTTACTTGCATCTGACAATCTCAAACAAGCTTACCTGATGGTCATTAAAGCATTGCTACTTAAACATAGAGCAACAGGCACTGCAATGACATGCATTTTCTGAATAAGAAGCATAAATCAACAGTATAAAAATATGATAGAAAACTAGAACATTCTGCAAAATCAAGGACAGATGAAAAGCCAATGTAGTACTTATGTCTACCTTGGATGGGGGGATACTCTGCACACAAACTACATAACTGCTCCTTGCCTAGCCTGGACACATCTAGAGTCACTATATTGGGACGTGGGATGCAACGAGTATGTCAGAATTTGAAATGTCTCTGGCTGACAGTGATGGCCCTAACACATTTGTCATACCTCTTAAACCTCAGAGCAAGAAATCTGGAAAAAGCCATACATAGAAGTGAGACAAAGGCCCAAAAATAAGGACAATTTTTAAATATTGCTCTTATAAACTTAGAAAGACAATAGTAGGTCTTGCATTAGTATGACTTTTCTGAAGTGTATGAAATCTGAAACTCAAATGTCTGCCATTATTTTCTAACTTCATTCTTTAATGATTTGCCACAAATTTTCCAGAAAACCACAATTTTATGAAAAACAGACCAAAAAATGTGATGCAAACATATAAAATAACCACGCAATACAGCTGGGAACCTGTCAAAGAAGGAATATGTTTTTTTTTAATATTAGTACTGTTAACTTGAACAGCTGACAAATAAGAGAATCTACATGAATTTTTGAAATAAAAGTAATCTATAACTCTGATCATTACAAATATTTATTAATTGTAAATCCTCCACATTTTCTTCCAAAATTGTCATTTTGCAGAGGGATTATTAGGGGGAGAGCAACATTTTGAGCCAAAATTGAGCACAGTTGAGAGGTTTAAATATGCCTAGTTCTATAAAGAGATTTATTTGTGTTTACCTCTCAACCTCTTAATGCAGGAAATCTGGATAAGGCCAAATATATTGGTGGAACATACAAACAGCACTAAAAATTGCTCTTGTATAAACTTAGAGCTAGAATAGCAGGTCTTTCTTGCTTTAGCATGCCTTTTTCTGAAGGGTATGGAGTCTGAAACTCAATGTCTGTAATTATTTAGTGATTTCATTCCTAAATGATTTGCCAGAAAACCACAAATTTTATGAGGAATAAACCAAAAATCTTCTTCTTTCGGCTTTTCTTGGTTAGGGGTCACCACAGTGGAACAGTCTGCAGAATGATTGGCTGTGGAGTTTTATGGTGTCAAGTTGCCAGCCCGGTGCCCAACCTTCCACAGAGGGCACACCCATGCACACAAACACACCTATGGCCAATTTAGAGTGTCCAATCCACCTACAGCATGTCTTTGGGATGTGGGAGGAAACCGGAGCACCCAGAGGACATTCATGTTTTAGCTAAAAAATGGAAGAAAACAGATTTCATTGCCTTCATATCTGTTTTGCAAGATCAAAGCCTGTATACAAGAAAAGTTTTACTAGAATGTTATAGTGTCATTTGTAAAATAGGACAGTTACTCTATTCATTAACAGAACAGCAACCTTAACGGCGATATTTTACTTCAGTAGCTCACCTCAATTTTCACGCAGGAGTGAGCATGGTGGGGATGATTGACGAGCAAACCGCATATGAAATTAATGGGGATGAAGATAGCAAATCAACTACATTTGAGGTTGCACAAAAGAAAGTTTTGTATTTACAGAGAGTATGTATGTTCATATGGGGTAAAGGAGTTTATGCAGGTGACTGTATGGAGGAATTCCTCACAGTTTCCAGAATTAAGTGGTTGATGATGAATGCATCAAAGTCTTTACAATGCCAGTGAAGAAGCAATGGTTGAAGTTGGTACTGACTACTGACGCAGTATAATGGGGACATAGGATGAGGACAGTTTAAGACAAACCAATGGATTTTTTAGGGGATGGGGAGGTAGCAAGTAAACAACCTCCGATCATGAAATATGCCAAGGCTAGTCAAGGAGGAGACAGTAAGAACGGAGATATATTCAAGCTAGACTGAAATGAAACCACATCCCTTACAACTGGAAACCTGATGGAATTAGATTTGTTAGAAATAGAACTGCAACTCATACTTGGGTCTCTCACTCTCTGTCTCTCTAAAATATCAATGAAATGCTGTCTTACAATAAAAAGGTATACTCTGGAATGAGTAAAACATTCTGAACATTTAATCCCAAGTTTCAGTAATGGTACAGACATCAACATTGTCTTACAAGAATGAAAAGTCCTAACATGCCCATTTTAATTTTGACACTTCTAGAATAACTTTTTTTTTTTTTTTTTTTTTTTATGGTGGTGATGGGAAACTTCCAGATCAATAATTGCACTCCATGTGTAAAAAGGTACTGAAGCCATTTGGTGCAAAAGTACTGTGGCTGGTAACGCACCTTACTCCAAGCAGACAGGCACTAAATTTTCCACTCTAGGGCACTACATTCATTAAAAACATACACAAGAACCAGACAATATGAAGTCTTAGTTTAACATCATCATCCTTGGCATAAGATTAGCTTTACCCCATCTATCCTAACAGTGGGCAAAATTAAAAAGCTTTCCTAGTAAGAGAATTCTAGTAAACATTTGTTTGTTCGAGTTCTAACAGTAATTGAAACATGCTAAATAACTATACCATGCAACCTCATCAATGCCATATGAACAGCATTCAAAACCCATTTCATAAAGCTAACTGATCAACTAAGTAGCCCACAGCGCTGACCAAGTTCTCCAAATCCTTTACTAGACAACTGTGCTCCACTAAACATTTTCCAGTCATTCATCACTTAACACCCACAAACCCAAAAACCCCATGATTTTGAACCAGAAGCAGACTCACGTTTAACACACAAATTAACCTCTCATCCACTGTTATGTGTGTCTTCTCCCTATACAACACCTATAATTAACCTCTGACTGCATAATTTCTACAATAAAATAAAGTACAACTGCATCACGTCTCTTTACCACCAAAAAAAAAAAATGCTCATTAATAATGTATCTTAACTCGACCCACTCTTGTTAACCGATATACAAGACAAATTATTACAGTTCTACTTGAAAGTTCTCTCTACCAACCTAATTGTAAATACATTATAAATTAATTTTCACAACAACAAACAAAACAAAGCTTTAATCAGCATCTCTACAAAACACACTTATTACAACAAAGCTCTAAGGACCAACATAATTACTAATTTCATTAAGACAAAGACAAAACCGACACTTTGAATACAAGAATACAGAAATATTAAATGTTTCATTTCAGTTATGTGCAACTTGGTATGAAGAATTTACTTGTATTCCTGTGGAATTTTAAAGGTTTGAACCAAAACTGAAAACCCTACCCAGCTGTTTACTGTTTCTGTACTATTAGTGTTACTGATTATTTCTTGCTCTTTTTGAGAAGACAGCGAGAACCTATCAGCAGCAATCCAGCCGTCAACGTCACGTACATGCCTGCGGACATGGCAGTCCGAACTCCCTTCTAATTTACTGTGCGGTTAAACTGCATAAACTTCTGGGCATCACACTGATGCTTTCTCTTTAATATGGACTGCTTTTACAGCAGTCTAGATTTCCAGACCTTGCTAAAAAAATAAAAAAAAACTCGGAACTCAACGAGCATGCGCAGTTCGAGTTCTGGGACTTTGTGAACTCACTTAGGATTAGGAGCACAACATGATTCAAACGAAACAAAATATATTTAAATACATTTTTTATTTTTTTGTAATGTAAAATGTCTATTTTTGCTGGGACGGCTGCAGTCCTGCGTCCCTGAAACCCACCCACTGAAATCACAACTTCTAATGTAACATACCAGACTGATCTCTTTCAGGTTTCCGAATACAGAAGAATGAATCATTGTCGGTTAAATATTTTGTATGTGTTAAGTGCCATTCTGCGAGGTATTAAGTGCCATTCTGCGAGGTATTCCTTGCTGAACAGTTTTGTTATTCTTCACCTTAATCTTTAGGTTGTGGTAAAATGGTAGTAGGCCAGGAAAGAGAAACATTCCTGTGCAAAATAAATATAAATCAACTAACAGAAAGCGAAAAAAATGCATATATTGCAAAATGAATAACACTAGATCATTGTCAAAGCCATTTTTTGAGACTAGAAGATTGGTAATTTATTTAGCTGTCTAGCATGAGATAGTAGCTGCTGATTTCATCCCATTACAGTTTTATTCTGCTAAAACCACCTTGCCCAGTCTGCAGTGTGTTTCTTATGAGTTCTTTTTCAGTAGGTTTAACAATGTGCCAACATAGTAACTAGGCAGTAACAATACAATTGCAGTCTGTTGCTTAAAAGGCACCATATATGAGATGCACAGTTTTCCTTAGCAATGTATTTACAATGCTGCAAAACAGAATACAAGGAGGCTTATTTATTTATTTTTTTGTGCTGTTTTTTTTTTCTGGTTGATCTTTGCCTCATAAAACTGGAACATGGCATGCAACATGCACATACACTGTTGAAAATGAAAGGATGCCCTTAAGTGCACCCTTTGTGGTTAAATCGGACTGAGGTACAATACTCTGTGGTCTCAGTGAAACAGCATAGAGGAATAGATCAGGCTTTGGGTGCAAATCTATTATTTCCTTTTAAATTGATTAGTTATGGATATATGCCCAGAGGCAATGATTGTAGCACTGAGTTTTCAAATGCTCAAACTGTTTAGAAATGTCTTCTGATATTTTTATTTATTTTCTTTACCTCAATTTGTTAACCATGATAATCCAAATAAGCACAGAGTGTCTCTATTCAGTGACTGTCTTGGAAGAAATCTCCACTAATATTTATATCAGGTATGCAGTATTGCCCTGGACTATGAGGAGAATCAGGGGTAATACAAAGTCATTTGGTTTCCTTGATATTCTGAAGCCACTTGTGCTCTGTTATTCATTTTTGAAAGGTGAGTAGTGATAGATATGTGAGTACTTGGAGATGGTATAGTTTGCTGAGAAGATTAATGTTGAATCAGTGAATTTTACAACTGTGGCAGTTTCTATCATTCTGTACATATCACTGATAAACACATTAAACAGTAATTGGACAAGGGTGGAACATTTGGAATTCCAGTGCGAATTAGTTGATATGATTAGTAGGCTTGTTTCTATTATAAGGTTAGATACCTATAGCAGACCGTGTTAGAAATCCAAAAAACTGCATGTTTGCTTAGGTTTACCAAGGATAGTCTATTTAGAAGTAGATAATTACAGAACATGTTGAAAGCCTCTGATAAATCCAGCAGCAGGAGGGATACAAGTTGACCTAGATTTCAGTGTTGATTGACTACTTTCAGGAAAGTTATGTTGTCCAATTTCATTAATATTGACTGGGAAAAGACATGCTGAGTTTGACAGAGTACATTGCTCCTTAATAAGTGACTAAGGATTTACTTAAGTTAACATTTTTCACAACACTGGAATCAGGAGATAACACTGTGGCAGTGGGCCTGTAATTTTCATTAACTTTATCTTGGTTTCTTCTTTATTTACTGGCATTATAAGTGATATTTCCACAGTATTGGTATTTGACTTTCTTTTACTGATTCTGGTACATTTTTATAAAAATTAATTGGACATGCTTATGCATTACATTAATAGTTTAAAGGTACATCAGTTAGCATTACTGCCTCATAGCCCATAGTTATCTAGTGGAGTTCTCATCTGGGGTCCTTTCTGTATGGACGATGCACATCACGTCAGTGTCCATGTGGATTTTTGCCCAGTTCTGTGTGTTTTTCAAATATCTCATCTGTGATTATTACTTAGGTTCCACCTAGTGGAATCAGTGGGTGTTACACATGTGGATCACATGTCTGCAGACCACACTCTGCCACCAATAAGTAACCTGGGGAGAAGGGAGGCTTTTGAAGGGAGTGAACTCCAGGAGTTAATTGTTCTGCAGGATGCACTAGCTTATAGGTTCATACTGCCCGAGGGCATTTACAAGCCTAGCCCATAGTTTTGTGGCTTACGCCACCCCTTTAGTATGGGGAACTATACCCATTATTTTGCTGTGCCTCTATCCCTCCGCGCGTCCTAAATAGCGTGTTGTCGAGGGTTTTAAGTCTCGCCCTTGTGGCTCTGACGGATCTAGATTTTTGAAATGAAGCATATTTGGTAGCTAGGGGTAACCTTGTTTTTTCCGGAAAGCGTATGACTTTTTGGCATTTTTGGCATTTAACTTGCCATGGCTCTGGCACCAGTTTGCCCGTTCTGTGAGAGATTTGTGTTTATGATATCTGTGTGTGTTTTTTACTATTAGTTTGCCATAACCCTCCTGTGTTTGCTTGTACTTCGGAAAAGTAGATGCCAAACAAGAGGGGCCCCAGGACTGAGCCCTGTGGTACACACTTGTGACAGGCTTTTGAGGTCTGACATGGCCAACTCTGACCTGACCCTGTGGGTCTGTCCACTCAGCCCAGTTGCAACCCATCTGTAGGTGTATGGTTAAGCTGATAAGATTTTCAATGATAATGATACCGGGTGGGTAATGTATATAAGGCCTTCGGCCAGATAGGCTGTATGGACTGCCTTTCCCTCATCAATGGCTTTGGTGACTGTTTGAAAAAGTCACAAGTTTAGAAGGCATGATCTCTGCTTTGAGCCAAAGCCAAATGGATCAAAGTCTGCAGTCTAAATTCCCTATGTCTTTATTTATGAGGTCCATGATCCTCTCCATGGCCAGATAATTTGGCTTGTCAAGCTATAATGGCCGAATTCCAGGTCGGTGGAGGCACCGCTTGTGTTGTGGGACCACAGTTGCAGTGCCCACTCCCTGGAGTGCGTATCCAGAGTAAGACTATGATGAAACAGCTGTCCTAGCTGTGGGTTTAATTCTCGCGTTGAGTTAAGTGGAGCACACACAGCAGGGGGACACATCCAGGTCCCATGGATGCTGTGTTTTGCTGGAGAGAGCAGTTCTCACTTGGCGTTGGAGATGTTTGGGGGCTGCAAATCGGGTATAGATATCTCTATCTCTCCTTTTGGGGGGACTGTTGCTGTGAATGAACCAGTATGTTCAGTAATCTTCACATCATTTTGAACTAGTCTGAGCATATCTCTGGGAGGTTCCCCCAGGTTTTCTAACTATAAGAAGAAGGCCTTATGATTGTCTTTGTCTTTGAGTCTTTTTTTTTCTCAAAATCTTTTTTTTTTGATTTTATGAGCTCTTAGTTTTTACTTATAGTGATCAAGGGTGTCTTACCTTTTTCTTATTTTTAAGGATTTTGCTCTATCTTTCTCCCTTTTTTTGTTAGTTTTGTTTTATGGCTGGGGCTGGGGTCCACCAGACTGGACGCTTGCCTTTGGTACAAATTGTTTTGCTTGGGATTGCCTTATCCATCAGCTCCTGGCGCAGCAGGTGGCATTAAGGCATTTGTGTAAGTGATTCAGCTGCTTGAGTTGTTTTTTCGCCACTGCCCGGGCCTTAAAAGAGACCACACAGAAGTGTGTTGAAGTGTGAAGTCGGCTTTTCGGTTTATTTTTTTTTTTTGTGTTTTTGGGATGGATGGGGGTGGCTGAGGAACCTCCAGATCTGATCTCTTAATGATCTGATCTCATGTATACTTGAACATTGTGCCATAAGTTGAACATGTGATGAGATGATGATGATTGATTTCTCTTGTTCCTTGGCCTCTTCTCCTCTTGTGGGGATGGAGACTAGTTGTTCCATGGCATTTGAGTTTGGGCTGTAGGGGTGTTTTGTGTGTTGTGCCTAGTAGTGTTCCCAGTCTATATTAGTGTATTATGGTAATTTGGTGTGTGATACATTTATCCCCTTCCCTTCCCTCCTTCAGGATCCATGTAATGAATAAACTGGTCAGTTCGGCATATTGGCAGGAATGAATGGGCCAGAGGCACACATCCGGCTTGGGGATCTTCTGCTCTTGCTTCTGTGAAACAAATGCAATAACTGGCAATATATACTACCATAACCTCTAATTCTCATGTATAATTACATAATGTAAAATGCAAACTAAAAAAAAAACATTATTTATGCAGTAATGCATGTAAGGTTTCCATTGTACAGGTATTACCACATGTCCACAGAATGTATGGAATTACTCTTCAGACTCAGGTTTCACACATGGGCATTTGGTCATATCCATTCAGTGTGTCTCATTATGCACATATAGACATACAACATGATAAATAAGTATTGAGAAACTTTATATTCTAGCACACCCTTTTTCAGAAAATAAATAATTTTTAAAATGTGTACAGGATGGCATACATAGAGATTGTCTGGCTATGGCCTTGCTTCATTTTGCCAGCCCCTGGACTCAACCAGTGTTGAAAACATAGGTGGAAACCAGCACATGTCCACATCTACTCTCCACCCTGAAAAAGCTGAACAGACTCACCCATAAACATTCTTCTGCCATTCACACAGAGACTATGTAGTAGCCTAAGTCACCAGCTGAATCATCTGCTGAATCTGTATCAAAGATTCAGCTCTCTGTGCTGCAGATAAATTAATTCATAGTCAATCCATTCTGAAGATTTAATTTGATCTATACATATATACTTATATATCTATCTATATATTAATATATATCTCTGAATGTACACAAATATTTCTGAAATAGTCTTTTTAATAATCTGTCCATGCATTCATTCATTCATTTGCTAATAGCTCACCTAATCAACTGCAGATTTGAAGGAGTGGCCAGGAATCTATACTGGCACACAATGTACATGGCAGTGAGAGAAACCATACTAATCTATAGGGTATACACACACACACACACACACACACACACACACACACACACACACACACACACACACGCGCGATGCACTGTGAAGCAGTAGAAATGGAATTTTGCATTCATTGACACATGCACAGATGCAGAGTCAGAGTGTGTTCTCAAAGAAGAACACTGTTAAAAAACAGTACGTTTTTTATAAATTAAAAATTAAATGTTGTGGCAGCTCCCGCAGGCAGCAGGCCCCTAGTAAACAGGCCCTAGACAACTACCCAGGTCGCCTAGTGCTGAAAGAGACTCTGCGGTTAACACTAATCAGCATCAATTTGACACATACAAGGAAATGTGTTAAAAAGTCACCTAACTGCAGCTCTGGATTCTAATCTGATATTATTATTTTCTGCTATTCTTTAAATCCTTACTTCACTTTTCAATGCTGGCGTGATAACAGTAAACAGCTTAGCATTTTATGAATTCATAATGATTTTCAGTTACAAATATCATTTTGTATATTATGATAAAAATCGATTCAGTGACATAACATCAGTTAAAATATAAAATATATCAGGATGTCATGTATGGAAAATTGGTTTGGATGTATGAGAGGATGCAAGGCAGAATTTCCCTTAAGTTTACTGCATTAGTTATGAGGGAGGTGTCAGTGGTACAGTCTTCTGTATGTGGTATATCTGCTGTCTTTCCACCATGAAAAACTGACATTAAAGTGAGGACATAATTAACATTCACTACTTATTACACTGTCCTCATAACATTTCATCTGTAGCATATTGTGATCATTAATAAATATAATACAAGCTGCATGTGCCTTAATAATAAATATGTGCTATGGCTCCTTCATACTTACCCCAATTGCTTTCTGTTCTACAGGTGACAAACATACACATTTAACAAGCAAGACTAATGTCTTGTCACACCTTATAGTCAAACACTTTCATTAGTACCAGCATACCGTATTTACAAGGGGTCATAGATGCACATTCAGAAGACAAAAATATTTGGAGTCTAGTGATACACATAGTCTGCAGCGCATGAGGTGATACTCCAAATCAAGGATATTCCAGAGATCCATGCCATTCATAAAACATGCAGAATTGTGGACCGTGTTGTGAAATGCCTGCATGCTCATAGAGGAGTCCACATATGGAATATCAGCAGAATAAATGCATTGGCAATGATTCTAGAAGAGAGATGTGCTCAAAGGATGGCTGCCTGACAGAGCAGAAGTTAGGTGCCATGGTGCCCTGTGCAGCTTCCTTAACTGTAGCCCCTAAAATTCAAAGCTGAGGATAAAAAAAAAAAAAACATAAACTGTAGCAATCCCTTGCTATAAGTGTAACAAGCAGCTTGTGGCAGTCTTATTATCCTGCAATTCTTAATATTGGTGCTGCACACCCTAACACACGGAGTGATGATACACTTCAATCCTGTCTGCAAGTGCTTTGCAAACCCAATCGGTCTTTGCCAATCATGCCCACTGATACTTTGCACCTGGGGTGGCTGCACCATTCACCCCACCTTAACTATGCCTGTGCTTCCTGAGGCAACATATTATGTATCTGAAGTGCAGATAAACAGAGACTAAAATAAAAAATAATACAAAGAAGGAAACAATACCAGGTAAGTGATCCTGGAGATCATAATATGTCTAGCAATATTCACTTTTCAGTATTCAAAATTAAAAATTCCCACCGTCCTTCTGAAGCACTTAATACTGCTTACCTGCCAACATGATAACCCTGTTGTAACTGTGTGTATGAATAACCAAACAAAGCTGATAGGTTGCACCAATATTAAGATTAAATGAAGCATTAGTTCTATTCTGTGAATAGCTTTAGCAGTTTATCAAATTCTAATGATCTTAAGAGACTGTTTTACTGATGGTGAAAATCTGTTGGCCTTGTACTCAAAACGGTGCAATTAAACGTGATAGCTGAGGGAGAATGACTACCCCGCCCAGCAACAGTATCACGTCTGTCTTCCCTTTCTACTGTTCTCTCTTTCTTCTGCTGGCTTTATGATTAGTGTTATTCACTTTTGTGAACTGCATTAAGGAGTAGCTCTCAACCTCTTAGTGCCAAAAATCTGGACAGAGCAATATATACTGGGGGAGAAAGGCCCCGAAATAAGGACATATATTAAACATTTTCTTATTAACTGAGGAAGTTGCTATAATTACTGGATTTGTGTTTTCTTGCATTTTCTGAAGGATATGGAGTTTCCAACTCAAATGTATGTCATTATTTGGTGACTTCATTCCTCCATGAGTTGTCAGAAAAACACAAATTTTGTGAGGAACATACCAAAAATATGAGCAAAAAATGTAGACATTCTGCAAAAATCTGGACAGTTACGAGTTATGCACTTAGGTGTGATCCATTTAATAATACAAAGCATTCATTAATCAGTTATACGATAATACACTTTATTTATGAATGCAGTAGTTAATTTAAAAAAAATCACATTTTATTTGGAAAAATGAATTATGTAATAAAAATATATCACTTCAGGGTGTGGACAATACATGTTTCATCACTATAGTTGCATTTAACCCATGTTTTAAATGAGAGTGTTTCTTTTATGTTTCTTTTATGAATAAATCAAACATTAGTTCTATTCTATCATGATGTGTCATTCATTTACAAAGAAGTTAGCTGCAAATATTGGTACTGACAAAGCATTATAGGGCTTTTCAGCTTCATACCTAGGTACAATTTGCTAGACATGCTTTCAATTGGGCCTCTCAACCTCTTAGTGCAAAAAACCTAGACAAAATCTAAAATAATGGGTGGACAAACACATTCTATAAATAGGGAGAGATTTTAAATATTACTCCCATAAACTTTGAAAGTTAACAGACTAACAGGCTTTGTGTTAGCATGCATTTTCTGAAAGATATGAAGTCTGAAACTCAGCTATATGCCATTGTATGGTGATTTCAGTATTGAGTGATTTGCCTGAAAACCACAAATTTTATGAGGAACAGACTAAACATATGATACAGAAATCTGGACATTCTACGAAAATCTGGACAGCTGAGAGTTGCTTTCAGTGTCTTTTAGAATGAAAGAATTATGTTTTGGCAACACTAAAGACAGCTAGAATTTTCTTGACAAGTCAGTATGCCCCTAAAATATTCATCTCTGACTGGACTAGTGACTGCTAGCAATTATTCTTTTTAAATTACCGTTGTTTTATTTGTGTATTACCAGGCCCTTAAGTCATATGGGAAGTGCAGTCCATCTGGGTTTAGGCAAAATGCTGTTTTGCCACCCAAGATAGTTGCTGTAGCCACATTGTTAAGTTGGCATGAAGACATAGAGGCATCTTAATTGGCTAGTTAAACTTTTACATTCTCTGAAAATTGCTTTTGAGAAGGTTGAACTACCTTTAAACTATATGTGTAGGAATTACTATCAGGACACCAGCCCATACATCTTTAAAATGTAAGTTGTGTTAGAACAAATAACTTTCCTTACAACTGAGAGCAAGATTTTTTAAAAAAACTATTTGTAAATAGATTACGTACAATCCACGGTGGTGCAGCGGTAGCATTGTTGCCTCACAGCAAGAGGTTCTCCCGTTCGATTTCCGGCTGGAGTGCCTTCTGTGTGGAGTCTACATGTCCTCCCCGCGGTTGGGTGGGCGTTCGAAAGACATATGTAAATGGGCGTGCCTTTGTTGAAGGTTGAATGTCGAGCTGACACCTCAGCATTCGTGAAAATCTATTGCCAATCCTTAGCTGACCGGAGTTCTGCTGTGGCGACCCCTAACCACGAAAAGTCAAAAGACAAACAACAACAACATTTGTAAACAGATTACATAGGTTAATCCAATGATAATTTTCAGTCATAACCAGAGACAGAGACTGGCACAAGATATATGAACAAGCTATGTATGATGAGCAGATGATTCACTAAACATACCAAGTAAGTAGTCAAATGAATGCAGGTAAGATGTATATATATATTTCTTTAATCATGTTCTCTCACTTTCCTTAAAAACTGAACATTATCAACCCTTGTCAATGGGAGTAATCTCCCTTCTGTACACAATATCAAATTTTGTAGTGTTTGAGGCAAAAGTGTGCCATTTTTACAATTAATTTCATTCACAAGCATTGCCCCTTGAAAATTTTCTTGAAACTGAAAATAACATCATGAAAGACTGTACCCATAATCCCTTACTGCATGCATTATTGTATAAGCTACCATTTTTATGCTACTTGCAGGAATAAGGGAATTTTATATCCTATTAAGTCAATTTGTAATTAATTTCTCACACCTAAAATACCCATTCTTGAAAATTTAAAAGATTTGATCTCCTATTATTTAAACCAAAATGTAAATAAATATCTGTTCATCGAAAGGAATATGGCGCTTTTGATTATCCGTGATGCTTTGTATATGAATGTGATTATTTCTAATACCTAACTTGGCATCATTTTGTGGGGATGGTCATAAGAAAAAACTGAGTCAACAGTAAAACTAAATATCAAAAAGCATGTCATAATCTTTGTTTTCAAACTATTTGATATTTTAACATAAGGAGTATATCCAGAAATGAAATTAATTCTAAAACAAAGATGTGTGAGAAGTGTAATAATACACTTTAATGACTTTGCAGAAGTACTTAACAAATAACAATACACAGTATAGACAATGGTCCAGCAGTAATGTAATCACCTAAACCAATTTATTTAAGTGAAGCAAACAAGAAGCTTCTGAAATCTGAATGGGTTTTATTCAAGTGAAAAGATTACACTGCGATGCCTAAGATTGTGACAAAAGTACTGAATTAAGAGTAAATGGTAGCCCACAGTTAATATTTATTAGTATTTGTGCAGCTAAAAAAGAGTTTTGAGTTGTTATGCTTTCAGTATATTACTCAGTAAACAGGCAATAAACATACAAATGAGGGTAGGTAAAATAAAGTCTAGGGCAACATTTGAGTAATGTTGGATTGTCACTGCTCCTTGTAGTGCCAACAATATTGCCAAAGCCATCCTACCATGACCCATGCACTGAAACCCAGTTGTTCAATGGGGGGCGGGACTACATAGGAAATGACTAACAGACACAGAGATATACCATAGAAGACACATGGAAGTGTGTGTGTACAATGAGTGTGGCTGGGTTATCTTTAGATGTGCATCAGGATGCTTAGGAAATAACACAGATGCTGCAAATGTGCATCTAGCCTCCATCAGTTCTTGTAAACATACAAGAATAACATAAGAAACAGACTGTACATAGTCTGTTTAACTAGTACCAAGAATAGTCTTAGTATGGAGGTAAGGATGGCATTGCTGTGAAGTAATACTAAACTTCAATAGTTTTAGGTACTTCACACTGGCATGAGCACATGTTCAAAAGTGTGATTGAAGCATAAAAAAAATGCACACTCAGAGAGCAGATTTTTCTTTTAATAGCTATGCTAAGCATTGCTTTTGTCTGTTGACAATATCCAGCTACACTGAGCAACACCAGAATTAATAGCCAGCTAATGATCTGTTGCAAAAAGCTTTAAAAATCCAGATGAGGGATATAAGAGATGAGGCTGGCAAAGAGAACTGAATAATGAAAGGCGATGCCTCATATATTGACTGTTTTGCTATTTATTTGCATACTGCTGTATTTTTTTCCTTTCCTGACAATTTTGTCATTAATGTAATATATGTTCAGTATAAGACCAGAAGTTAAAAATCAAATCAGAAGAAAGTGAATGATGTCTGCTTTTATGATTAACTAGAGCATGACTTTAATGTCTTGACTGTAGTTATTTAAGCAATAACCGATGACATCGGTGTGGTATTTTGAAGATTTACCCATGGTTGTTGTGGTTTAATAAAGAGGGTGAAGCCTGAGTGATTAAATAAAGCCAACCATGGGTAAATTTCAATATACCACAATCACGGAGTCGGTTATTGCTATTATACAATGACATTATTTAAGAAAAAAATACTTACTTTTCTTAAATAATGTCTTTGTATGCTCCATGCTGCCCTTCAACATTTTTCTGATATCTTGGGGCTTTTTCCTCATGTACTTCACATGCGTATGGGACTTGTATTCTCATGTTTACAAAGTAAATCAGTGCTATGTAGCGGTAACAATGGAGAAAGGAAGATCTCAGTTGCTTTTTCTTCTTCTTTTTTTTTAATAAAAGGATAATCAGGTAAGTTTTTATAGTTTTGCAGAGCGTACCTGGTTATCCTTTTATTTTTGTCTGCCCCGTCTCCCTCGTTTGCTTCAAGTCTTCTGTTTTCCTTTTTTTTTTTCAAAAAAAGATAGAAAAGTAAAAAAATTGTGAGATATACTAACGGGAAAAAGTCTGGGCGACTGGACCTTTTCCTTTTGGTATATTCTTGGATTTACAGTGGGCACACTGGTTAAGCTGGCCAATCAGCATGCTCATTTTTTGAATATTAATGGACAGTCATTGTATAATTGATAAGAATTAACACTATGTGCTACCTGTGGTTATTTGATAGGAGTTAGCACTATAGTATTAAGGGCTCAGTTTAGTAACTTTTGACTATCATACATTAATAACAGGTAATACATTGAACACTAGACTTTCCTTAAAAATGATGTGACACCATTATGTTTTGTTGTTGACAAATGGTGATCATAAACAGAAGCTTTATGTTTTGGCTTAGGGTCTCCAAACAGGTAAAACTATTTCCACATTTTTCTTCTTATTCTGTCATTTAATTAAATTCATTACCCTCCTGTTCCTAAAACATTTCAAAAGAACCTCTTTATATTGTATAAAAAATCTTAAAAACTTAGAGAGATGCGTAATATTAGAGAAATAGAATGCAGTGGGACCCTGCTTCAGTTTTTTTTTTTGTATAAGCAGTACTTACATTAATCATCTATGTTAGTAAACTGTGAAGTTAGCTCACAAAAATACACACAATTTATGAAATCACTAATATGTTCGTCAATAAGTGGAACTGGAAGCGCTATTGTTGTCAAACATTAAGTATCTGACCAAAATCAAAATGTATTTATTGCCAAATCATTCTCAGTGGCTTTTGAAGAGGAAAATCATAGATTTAATTTTAAAGCCATTAGACAGGGGAGAGGACAGTGGCCTCCAAATTCAGACGTTCTTTATATTTGTGTTACAGAGAAATATGAACTATGATATCCTATAACTTTACCTTTCTTCACTCACAATCATTTACACTGGTCTTTACCAGGAAATCACTGATACGTTTTGTTCCTTGTTATTGTAAATGTTGGGTATTTATTTCATAAATGCATGTCAGTTTAAGAGGATAGCTGATCTTCATGGCTCCTCATTAATTTTCAGGATGGTCTATTGAACAGAAGTTCTTCCTGAGACAGACTATTATAATTTCTCTCAGTAATTTAGTGGGGTTTGTGCTTTTCCTTGCACGTATACACACACACACACACACATATATATATATATATATATATATATATATATATGTATATATATATATCTATATATATGTGTATATATATATCTATATATATATATATATTCACGTTTGTGTGTGTGTTTGTTTGTTTGTATGTTTATATACACATACACATGCACATTTTTGCCACCTTAATTTTTTTTCAATTATTTTATTAACTGTCTTAAATCCAAAAAATCACCTGAAGTAATCAATAGTACAAATTCAAATTCAGGTGCAAAACAATAGGAATGACGGCAGAACCAGTATCTTAAAGGCCAAATTAAATACATGTAACTAATGCAAAGGTTTCAGGTGTTTTGCCATTTTCAAGTGTGCTGTACTTAGCTTTGTGTTACAACTTTCATTCTTATACTTTGTAATTGCCTTAAGATCACTGCTATGTAATGATCATATATAAACTATCAATAAGGATTTTCTAAAACATGTAATGTACATTTTTGAAGCACCCTTCTGACTGACTGAAAGAATGCATAAAATATTATCTTTCTTAAGATTGACTGGGCAGCCATGTAAAACAGATTAACATTGTCTGATATCATTACTTGTCAGTATTTTGTCTCTTTGGGATGATAAATTAATGTTCACATTATGAAGCCATTTTTCATTATGGCAGGTGGTAAACGTTAAGATAACAGAAACTGCATTGCAGTCATTTTACTCAGAACTTTATGCTCAGTGCAGTCACAGACCTGGTAGCACTTTTTGTTTTTCGCACCAAGAAGATCAAATCAGTTTTATAATATGGTGCGTGTTTGTGCATGTGCATGTGTGTATGTGTATTTACATATGCATTCAACTCTTAATCTCCCCCTCAGTAAATGGAAACTATTATAACACAAACTGGTTACTCATAAGATAACTTGGACAGCTCTATTCTTCTGGTAGAACTGAATATGATATTTAATTGGTAAACCTCACATATAAGGTGGTTGTGTTAATATGGTCCTAGATAAATAGTGCAGATGCACTGGCAATCCCATCTTGATTACAGGATATTTTGTGTAGGCATATTCTAGCACTATTTGCAATTACGTACTTTCTACTGGCATCTTAATATCCTAAAAGCTTTCAAATCGTTTTATTTAATATCTGTAATCAGGATATCCATAATCATATTCTTAATTATATTGAATGAATCAGTAATCACAATACTGAAATAACTGCAATAGAAATATTTATTCTGGAAATGCCTTGATAGGATGGTACTTGGAATATTAAAGCTGATAAACATACTACTGGTACAGAGGTTTGCTTTATTGACTCAGAGCAAGAGGTTCTTTGGTTTGATTTTTGGCAGGGGTGCCTTTGGTGTGGAGTCTGCATTTCATCCCCACATTCATGTGGGTTTCCTCTGGGTGCTCTGGTTTCCTCCCATATTACAAAAACATGCATCTGGAGCTTTTCGCAATGGGCTTCCTCTGAAAATTTCGTTCCAAGTCAGACGTTTAATTAATTAATTAAATAAATAAATAAATACAATGGGTCTATATTAGTCTGTTGAAACCACAATTCAGTTGACTGCTGATCAACGAACAACAAACCGCAAATGTTCACTTAAGCGAACATATCTGTGACTGCATTACATAGGGAAAGGAGTTACTTACCCATCATTCCCACCATAATACACACCACAGTATATTAAATCCACACAGGTAGGGAGCTGCTCACCCAGCACCCCCTAATGTGAGGGGATGCACCCCCCCCCACTGCCCTCTGCTTATATATATACCAACTCCGAGATCACACTACAGTGGGGAAAAGGGCATTTTTCCAGTGTTGGGGAAGTAACTCCTTTCCCTGTGTAACACATGCACACAAAGAGACATTTAACTTTTATCTGTAACTATATATATATATATATATATATATATATATATATATATATATATATATGTGTATGATTACATTAGCATTTTTAAATAGTAAAAATCATATCATATTACCTTAAAGAATTAAATCAAATGAATGTAACAGATGAGCAAGATCTCATAAACCTGCAATGTAGGCCTGGACCAATGTAGCTTACTAACCCTAAAAGCACACACTGGATATAACTTATAACTTCCTCTTCATTACTAAAGCCAGATCATTGTCGAATGGGGCCTTATGCAGGGTAATGGATCAGGATGCACCTGACACCCCCCTCAACCATCCCTATCTTCCATTTCTTGGCTTTCTATCTACCTCCAGTTATCATAAACATTGTTCAAACCTGTCTGTGTGCATACTGTTTTCTTCTTTACTTTTACAATGATTATAGACATTTGGATTTAATATAAAACATTTCATATTTTATAGCACAGACACTGGTGGTCATCTGTTGAACAGACCAAAGCAGTCTCACATTGAAAAAAAAAAAACACTTAGCAAGTGGAACAGTAAATTTCTCTTCACTTGAAATTCACATTCATTGAAACTGCATCTGGCCAGTGACAGATTAAATATACCTTGGTCTATTCAACAGAACAGGAAAGCCAAGGATCAAATCAAAAGAATATGTCTCGTATAACACTCCTGCTATTTACTACAACCAGTTTCCTTCCTTTATACCATAATTACTCTGGTTTATAGGTAGTTACTAGACTTGCAGTCAAGGGAATCATTGAGGAACCTAACCCAAATTTTCAATTGCCCCAAAGCCATACCTTTCAACTTCTTAGAGTAAGAAATCTGGAATAATGGGAGGGCAAAGGCCCAAAAATAGGGACACATTTTAAATACTGCTCATACAAATTTAGAAAGTAGATAGAATAATAGTTTTTGCATTAGCAGGAATTTTCCGAGGCATATAAAGTTTGAAATTCAAATGTCTGTTATTATTTTCTGTCTTCAACCCTCAGTTATTTTCCAATGATTTGCCAGAAAAGCACAATTTTAAGAGAAACACACGAAATTTATGAGGCAAAAATCTGGACATTCTGTAGAAATCTGTACAGTTGAGAGGTATGCAGCACTGTCTGTTTAAGTGAGTTGCTCAAAGATGGCATAAATATGAAGCAACATCAGAGATATTCTGAAAAAAATGGAGACAGATAAGATTGGGATCTCTAAATCATTTAAAATTTTAAAAGAACAACAAGATTTGCAGCAGCATGTATTTTTCTGAACCACATAATCTGTCAAATTTTAATGATTGACTTTGACTGACTGTAATCCTGAATGATTTACCAAAAAAAGTTGATGGAGATCTGTCAGTAACAGTTATGTGGTGGGTAAAGGCTCTTGCCTCTGGTAGGTATGGTACAGGGTTTAACTCAAAGCAAGTTACTACTAGACACTGCTCTCTAAATGCTGCATTTTTATGCACATGCATTCATACTCACATATAAATACACACATGAACACACACACACACACACACACACACACACACACAAATGCACTCTCACATAAGTCAGCATTGCTTCAGTATTTGTCAGCAGCAAAGCATGAGATAATTCTATCTGTCCCTGTAACAATAGATAATTCCTTAGTTTAGACAAAAAAGTAATCCAATTCCCCCCTTTCCTGAAAAACAATTTTCTGCACCAGAACATTTTATCTGTAACTCTCTCTTTCACTGGATCACATTTGAACCAATGAGACTTGAACTGCAGCACACCAAGCAGCAGTGTGACATTTTGTTAATTAAAGAAGTTGTGATATTCAGACCTTTCTTTTTATTAATTTAATGGTCTGTGGCTAGCCTGTCAGCCTGCACTGGGCCCTAGACAGCTGTCTAGGTTGCCTTGTGCTGGATCTAGCCTTCATCATTACTTTTCCATGATTACAAACTACGGTCCCATACTTCCACACATCTGTTCACTCACTGAGATACAAGTACACCCATATAATCAAACAAAATATCTCGCACTTATATATTGAACATCCTACTCACCACAAAACACATACCACTCAAAAGACTGAAATCACAAACAAGCTACACATACACATTTAACATGCACATTAATCTGTGACACATCTAAAGGTTTAGCTACACTTCCATACCAGACATGCATCAACAAAACGGAGATCAGTAAAATAAACTGATTGTTTGCACCTCAACAAAACATCATCTTGATTAAATCAAATGCAAATAGATGGATAGATAGAAACAAATATGTTGATACATATAGATATATAGACATAGATATAAATATATAGCTACAGATAATATCGATACAGATATAAATATATAGCTATAGATATCGATATAAATAGCACTGTGCACACACAGCCATACACACATATCTTTATTTTTACAGATACACAGACATACACGCACACACGCATATATATATATATATATATATATATATATATATATATATATATATATATATATATAAATATATAAAAATATATAGATAGATAGATAGATACAGAGAGAGAAAGAGACTAATATAGACAGATATATATTACACATCCACAGACAGTATGTAAGATTATATGTGTATATGAGTATATTATCTTTTATTGATGATGGCTCTGCATATATACTTTAATAACACATTCAAATTGCTCCACCCTTCTCAAAAAATCCTGAATGTTTTCATCATCTACCATAATGGCTTCCACATGCTTGGAAATGGTTGTTCTGTCCCTTATCTTCTTCTCTTCAGCTTTTGCATATTTGAGAAATCTTCTCCAAATGTTCTGTATATTTACATTGAATAGCCTTCTAACTGGAAATCAGTAAAACTGAATAACATAATTCTAAGTCTGCTTTAGTTTTGGCACTTTCAGAAGCATTCTTTTCACTGACCCCTCTGTTTTACTTTCGTAAGTCGAAAACAAATGTGATATAACAAAAAGGGAGTAGTCCAAAAAAGGAAAACTTCTCCAAAGGTCTGGTAAACTAAACATTTTTCACTTTCAGACACTGTTCCCTGATGACTGAAGCAAGCAAAAGTACTGTATATATATTGGAAATGAATTATAATGGCACCATTTCCTCTCAGAAAAGAGATTTAATGGCACAATCCTAGAACACTTCCCTCATTTAGAAATACCATCAGTAATCCAGCCAGCACTTTGCAAACAAAACCTTCAGCTTTTCTTTTCCTGATATTCCGTCAAACTATGAAAAATAAAGAAAGAAAAAAGGCCCCAAAACCACAACAATTTTCAAAACCTGTAAAAGAAAGGAAGAAGTATAAACAAGAAAGCAAAAACAATCAACATATAAGTAAGGCTTTAAACAAAGGAATGCAACATTCACATTAAATAAATAATATAGCAAAATAATAGCAGGCATGCACCATACTATTTCTACTTTTAAAAAACTAGTTATACTGAAATAAAAAAAAGACTATGGGTCAGATACTAAAAGATGCAGAGAATGCTTAACTAATTTCATGGCTAGAGTGGTAGTACAACTGTTCAGAAACATTCTAAGTTAATAAATCCAAATACATATTCTTCATATAATTAAAGGTGGGTGATTATGTCTGTAGCCTCCACCATTCCTAAAGACAACTGTCTAAGCAGTCCCAAATGTACTTCATCTGTAATATTGCAATGCAAGCAGGGAAAAGTCTGTCATACCTGTAGTATATTACAAGCAAAACACATTGGTGGTATCCTCTGAAAGCGTTCAGCTGAAATGTGCAGCAGTGTAACATTGCAAGTTAATAAACTGATATGGAAGTAGCTGTAAACCCTGACAGTGAAGTTAAAAATTCTCAGAGTGAGAGCACACATAAGAGACTGTGTGCACTGCATCATACACAGTGTGTGTGTGTAAGACATTTTTCTGCATCCACTTGGGCTTTGCCATGTTATTCCTACAGTTACTCCATGAAGTGTATGGAGTGATTTAACTGTGTTTCCTGCTAATAAACTTGGTTCTAATTGTTTTGGAATCACCTGTCCTGGGTATTTATTTGGATTACTGGTGTAGATTTTGCCTTGGAAGGTTTTTTTGTGTTTATTCCTACAATTACACTGCCAACATACAGGGAACTTCCTCATTATGTCAGAATGGCCCTATGCCATCAGTGGCAAACATTGACATCTATGAAAACATTACTTTGTAACTATACATTGACATACTCTTCCCCAATGTACTTTCAAAATGAATGGCATTGTGAGGACATAGAAGGGTGTAGAATCACATCCATGATTCCTAATTAGTCTATAGGAATTGCAGAGACTTCTTACTGAAACTGATTGTGCCATATGTGATGTTATGGGGTAGTGCCATTTATGCCAGGGAGAGTAGGGCAGTACATGTGTACATATGCCAGCACAGTTAGCAGGAGTCTGTAAAGAATTTTATGTTATTTGACTATCACTCTGATTTGTGTAGATGTTTGAGTTAAAAATATATTTGTAAAGTTACTTGTGTTAAAAATCCATCAACAGTAGGTCCCACTGGCCAGAAAGAATGTATGCATATATATTAGGTTGTATTGCTGTAACTGATAAATTGCATTATGCTTATCAGAGAACCCTGGAAGGATGGACAATTTGAAATTGTGTTATAGCTTTCAGATGCTGCCGCAGATCTTAGCAAAGCTCTGTGTGTGTATTGTACCAGAGTCAGGTGACCAGAGGTGATGTCATCCTCTAACAAGCATCTGGTTTCTTTGAAACTATCACAGCAGTACTTTGGCACCTGAAAGGAAAGATTTCTGACAGGATATATATCTCACACATCAGCACAGACAAAGACAAACATCATCAGGCTTTTACTGTTGTAAAAACTCAGCACACATGAGCTTGCCTTGCTTTACTAAGTAGTCAGGGAGCAGTAATGCTTTAGTCAGTCAGGGACATTAGTGAGAATAATTTAGTATTGTTTGCTGCATCTGTGGCAAACTATCCAACTGTACTATTTTTTATATCTCTGTGGTTGAAACTCTGTTGTTTATTGTATTCAGCAATCTCCTGTTTTCTGTTTTCCTATTTATCATTAAATATTTTAATATCTTTCAGTGTGGCTGGTCCTTTAGAGAATACTTTTAAGAACTTCATAGTAATTATGGTTGTTTTAGTGACACTGTGGCCACTCATGAAAGGCTTGCTAATTTGGTCACAACCTACCAGTTGTATTAGCATTAATTTTTACACGATATAATTGGTTACCCTTTGTAAGAGCCTTAGGGTAGTTGACCGGTGGCAGCATAATTGCACTAGAGTCTGGGCAGAAGGGAGTACAGCTAGTAAATCCATGGCGGCTTTTCCCCAGGTGTGTCTGTGTATGAAAATCAAATCCAAGTGCGTGTGTCAGCTACTGGGAACAGGAACACGGATCTCCAAAGTGGTCAGTGTGGAGTTTTGTGTGGATCTGGAAAGAAAGACAGTCCAGTCCCATGCTCCCTGCATGCTCTTAAGAGAAGCTGTGCTTGGTGCAGGGAGCTGCATCTGAAAATACTGTGTCAATTCATCTTGACTCTTAGTGACTGTCCCTCACCAGAGTCAATGTTGAAGACTGAGTATACTTGAGTGCTGCTCAGGAGTAGAGTCCTATCAAAGCATAAAATATGTCATTGTAGGAGTTTGCTATCCTGAGTGAAAATCATTTGGGAATCTAACCCTAATGTTATAAGAGCAGTAATGCTGAACAAGGGGTATGTATTATTGTGCAATTAAAGCTCACCCTGTAGAGGACAGGCTCTACATCACTGGAAGGGCATTAATTTCACAATAATGCACACTCTGAAGGCATTATTGTGATATCTATTAAATTATTATTCTTTTTTACTGTGCATATATGTGTGTATATATATATATATATATATATATATATATATATATATATAGATATATATATATATATATATATATACATATATATATATATATATATAGATATATGTATCTATATATATATATATATATATGTGTGTGTGTGTGTGTGTGTGTGTGTGTGTGTGTGTGTGTGTGTGTGTGTGTGTGTGTGTGTGTGTGTGTACGAGTGTATATGTATATGCCTGTGTGTGATATATATATATATATATATATATATATATATATATATATATATATATATATATATATATATATATATATATATATATATATATATATATATATATATGGGATCCGTACAGATGCTCGACTGCATCTTTCACCAAATCCCAATTTGCTGAGCATACTTGCGTGAAAGTGCTGTTCACAGAAGCAGCACTTTTGCATAAGTATGCTTGTTGTTCCAGTCATACTATGGTGCGGTAAGGGAAAATTCCCTTTTCCCCACTGTAGTGAGACCTTGGAGTGAGAATATTAAAGTAGGGGGGTGGGAGGGCACAACCCCCCCATCAGTGGGTGCAGGGGTGCTTGCATTCAAGTAGATTTTGTGTTTTTTTTAAGCATACTTTAATGAAAGCACTTTTTCGATGAAAGCTTTTGTTAAAGTATGTTCGGTGGTAATGGATTAGGGCTTTTGAACTTTCGTTCAAAAGTCCTAGATCTATATATATATATATATATATATATATATATATATATATATATATATAACAAACCACTATTAAATCCCGAAAACCCAAACTACCGACGCCCAAAATCCCGAGACCAAATACCCGAAACACTAAAATACTGAAACATCACAAACACGAAATTCAAACTACCGAAAACTACACTCAACATACACCACACACATACACATGCACACACCATCCCCCAGAACACAAACACACAAACCTAAACTACAGACAAGCAGGGGGGCTCGCCCCCCTGCACCCCCCACACCCTCCCTACTTAAATATTCTAACTCCAAGGTCGCACTGCATACACAAACACACGAAACACCACCACACACCTACATTCCCATCGCACACACACATCACAGTCACAACACACACTTACACACTAAACCCTAACCAACAGATTTAAACATAGATAATTACCTGACCTTCCACCATACCGCAACACCAGAAGCGCAAATGTCAAACTCCTGATGATTGGGATTTTGAAATTCGCGCTTCTGGTCTTTTGCTAATTAAGGGTTTTGGCTATATAATCTCGAAAGTTTGAAATTTGGTATTTCAAACTTCGAGATTATGTAGTGATCCCATATCTATATATATATATATATATATATATATATATATATATATATATATATATATATATGTGTGTGTGTGTGTGTGTGTGGGTGTCTATACACATGACCGTGTCTGTGTGTGTGTGTGTGTGTGTGTGTGTGTGTGTGTGTGTGTGTGTGTGTGTGTGTATATATATATATATATATATATATATATATATATATATATAAAATTGTTATTTATTGTTTTATATTCTTTATAGTTTCTTGCTGTTTTTTACTTTGCATTTTCCTTTTGTGTTTTTTTTTCCAGGCTATGACTAAAATTGGTCATTCGTTATCTGTGCTCACATCAATTTAACACATTTTGAATAAATGAAATAAATAAATAAAATAAACCTATCTAACCTGCAGCAAATTATCCCATTTATTTTGCAGTACTGGCTCAAAAGAGATTGATGAATGCATCTAGTGGAATATCAGAAAATAGCTACTATCCTAGGAAACGCCCATGATACATAGGGACACATCTGGGTTTGGTCACATTGCTAGGCTTATAAAGGCCCTGGTGGTTGTTAACCTAGTATATACCTATGAAGTGATGAACCTGTAGTTCATAGTGCAGTCTAGCACATATATAAATATTCCAGAGTGTACTATGTTTTGAAAGATTACTGATAGAGAAACAATAATTTCTGCCATTGTAGTTAATAGCTAAATATGTTTTTGAGTTTCATTGGTATCAGAAAATAAAATTAAATATTTTTATAAGGAGTTCACAGACAATTTTCATGCTATACAGGACACTTTTGAATGGTATCTGGCGAGATGATGATGATTTCTAGACATTAAATACACTGCCATCCAAAAGCTGGTGCAAAGCAGTATTTATCACACTCATATGAATGCAAAAATACATAGAAATTATGTAGTGTAACCAAATTAGTGAAATAAGAGTTTCAAATGACAGTAACAGAAAGGTCATGATTCATAGATGTCAGCACAACTGCGTCCATGCCTCATTGTGCATGCTTTTACAGAGAGAAGAAAACTGAAGAATGTCTCTGAGGTGCATTTTGTAGTTAATGTTTGCAGCAACAACAGTGTGTGCTCAGTTGCATTTCATTTCATTGCTGTAGCCATCTCCAGTGCTGACCAGTTTGCACATCCTCTTAAGCTTAGGGTTCAGACAAGATACCGTCAGTGGCTGATGTACCATATCTTGAATAAACATCAAAGAGTGTAACACTATATTGTAGATTTGGATATAATCAAGACTATACCTGCACTGAGGAAACATACACTGCCTCATACCCACTGGCACAATAATTCCTGGACTTCATTAAAACAAATTCTGTTAACCAGATAGTGCACACTCCCACTCAAGGTTCAAACATACTGGACCTGGTACTCTCCAATATGTGAAAGTGCTGCAACCCCCCCCCCCCCCCCCACACACACACACGCACACACACACATGTCACATCTTCAAACTGTGTAACCTCAGCAAACCCTGTACAGTTAGAAACTATTTCAAAGCAAACTGTATCCTATTAATTGATAGTTTGGCAAAATACAATGCCCCTCCCAACCCTATGTTCACAGCAACCTATGCAGAATTGCCCACAGAGACCCTGTACAACCACTTAATTAACCATATAGAAGCTTCTGTACCAAAAAGTAATAAGCCCAAAACAAACTCTAAAAACAAATCACACAGATGAAACCCTAAAATGAATAGGATACGTAACAAAAGGAAAAAAAAAGGTCATGGCTAAAACCAGGAAGAGCAATGAAAGAAGCTATCTAATTAATATAAACAGGAAACTAAGAGGACTAATTCAGTCCAACAAGGCCAATTATGAGGTGAAGATAGCCTCATAGGCTAAAGACAACCCCAAAGCCTTCTACAGCTGTGTCCAAAACCTCAACAGCAGAACACGTCAGTGTGCTGAAGGGGTGGTCAGTGGTGCCACCTTCATTGAGCAGAGCAGCATAGTGAATTTGCTGGCTGACAAATTTAACTCAAACTTCACCCCACTCCCCATTTGTTAACAGAGAGAGGGTATTTGCATCATTTGCTAAGGCCAAAAACACAGCCTCAATGGGCACTGAAAATAAACTGGGATGCCTCCTAAATTGCTTGAAACATAACCTATCAGGACCACTGGAGCCACTTTTTAATTACAGCCTCAAAATAAGAATTGCACCACAAGAATGGAGGACTCCAATGGTTATACCAGTTCACAAAGGTGGACCATCAACTGACCCCAGAAACTACAGATCCATTTGTCTGACTAGTCTAATATGCAAAGCCATGAAATGAATTGTTATTGAAATGATCATCAAAAACAAAAGCAACCTTCAGACACTAGACGCAACCCAGTTTGACTTTGTCAAGGGAAGGTCATGCCTACTAAACCTGGTGGACTTCTATGAGATGGTCACCAAGGTAATAGATGGGTAAAATAGTGTATACCTCCTCCCAGGACCTGGCTAAGACATTCAGTACAATAATCCATGCATATATAGTTGACAAACCCACCAGACTGTGAATAAACCCCTACATAATAGGCTGGATCATCAGCTGACTCACAGCCAAGACCTAGGAAGTCCTGATTGGTGAGACCACCTCCACTAAGAGACTGGTCACCAGCTGTGTACCTCAGGACTCCATGATGGGACAGCTGTTATTAGGCATCTACTTCTCAGAAGTAAAGGCTAATGTCAAGGGCCTTTGGCTAACCAAGTTCGCAGATGACTGCAAATTGAGAGCTGTCATAGATTTCTCCGTGACACAAACAGAGGGTCTAACACAGACAAATGACTGCAGCTAAAGTTACAGATTAAAACTCAATGCCAAAAAATGCATTATAATTGCCTTATGGAAAAACTGCCACCCCAGCCTAATCATTCCAGTGATAAGACAATGTAAGAGTTGATGCAGTACTCAGGAATCTGGGAACATATTTAGATAGGAATCTGACCTTTGACCAGCATGTATGATGCCTAATTTTTAAGTAAGATACAATTGTGTTGCGTTGCACGACTAGACATATAAAGGCCCTGGTGGTCGTTAAGCAAATATTAAACTCTGAACTGTGATGGAGGAGATCAGCACTATAACATTACTCCTTGCTTGCAAAAGCATTACCCTAGCATTTCCGTGTAAAATGCTAAATTGGGTTTTTAGTATATCAGAACAAATTGGGGCAGTTGCAGTGGTGCAGTGGTTAGCGTTGCCACCTCACAGCAAGAGGTTCTCCAGTTCGATTCTCAGCTGGGGTGCCTTCTGTGCGGAGTCTGCATGTCCTCCCTGTGATCGCGTGGGTTTCCTCCAGGTGCTCCGGTTTCCTCCCACATCCCAAGGACATGCTGTAGGTGGATTGGATACTCAAAATTAGCCCTAGGTGTGAGTGTGTGCATGCGTGTGCCTTCTGTGGAAGGTTGGGCGTCGAGCTGGCAACTCAACACCATAAAACTCCACTGCCAATCATGAGCTGACACGTGATCTGCTGTGGCAACCCCTAACTGGGAAAAGCCAGAAGAAGAAGTATATCAGAACAAATTGTCATCCATTCCCCTCAACTGTCCAGATTTTTGCAGAATGTCCAGATTTTAGCTTCATATTTTTGGTCTGTTCCTCATAAAATTCATGTTTTTTAGGCAAATCACTAAGGATTGAAGTCACTGAGCAATGACACACATTTGAATTTCAGAGTTTATTTCCTTCAGAAAAAAAACATTCTAAAACAAAATCTGTTATTCTATCAGCTTTTTAAGTTTATAAGAGCAACACTTAAAATATGTCCCTATTACTGGGCCTTCACCCCCACTTCATTATTGTAAGCTTTGTTTGGATGTCTTGCACTAAAATGTTGAGAGATATGCTGTCATCTTTAATGTATATGAGACAGTAATTGAAAAAAGAACCACCTAAAGGACAGAAATGAGTGTTTGCATGTTCTTATCATTCCAGAAAACTTGCAATTTTTTTTAAATATGTAGTGAGTGATGTATCTTCTGCACCTTTTGTGCTGTTATATGGGTCACTGGAATCCAAATGGAAATATGGTAAAATCAGCAAGCAAAGGAGAGTAATATTGCTGGAACTGAGTTCATCCTCATGTGTTGGTGAGTACCTTCATGAGATAAACCCTGTTTTACAAAATCTCACAAAGATGACAGTAATATACAGCCTATATTTTATATAGCATATATCATGGACAAAAATAAGATAAAAAATAAAAAAAGATAGCTGAGTGCCCAAGTCCAAGGATAAAAAAGTGCCTGATCCTGATAGGTGCACTAGTGCCAGGAATGGAAAACATCACAGTGTAGAATCTTCAAGACACAGATACAATTCTACAGTGTGGTTAGGCCAGGCTGTGGGTAATAATGCTCCACCATTGTAGAAGGAAGTAGAAGTCCACAAAAACTTACAGGCCAAAAAAGAGCCCTAAAAATGATAGAGTGGACTATAGAGGATAAAAAGAAATTATGTATTGTTGGTATTATGCAAGAAACTTAGAATTTCCAGATAGAACACATACAAAAAGATTAAAAGAGAAATTAGAGGAAAGAAAAATACATGCACAAGAAAAACTGTTAAAAGCTTCAAATGCAAATGTGTGTTCATTAATACAATGAACAAGGAGAAAATCGGGTGCCAGGATCTGCCACATAACACATGCACTCAAGTCACTCCACAACAAGTACAAATACACCTCTGTCATTGTCCATGTTGGAGTGAATGACTTGAGATGTACCTCCCTGGACTACATGAAAAGAGACATGGAAGAGCTCTTGGATCATGTGGCCCAGGCAGGTATGACCCTAGCCCTGAGTAGCATCCTGCCTTTGCCCAGAATGATACCACAGTATAAGGACAAAATAATTGACTTCAACAACTGGCTAAGCTTTTGGTGTCATTCAAAGGGGATCCAGTATCTGTCTGCCTGGGATGACATGATCAACAAACCACGATGCTTTGCCAGAGATGGTCAGCACCTGTCACCCCTGGGATTCAGGTTACTAGCTAAGGCTCTTGCCACCCCTATAGTGCCTTTTTTAGGCAAGGCTCAAAGGACAAAACCACCACCATAACAGGTACAAGTATGAAAAATCTGAAGGTAATGCCACTCAATGCTAGAAGTCTAAATCTCAAAATGCACTCTCTCGAGGCACTCCTAAAAATGGAGAACATTGATATCTGTGCAGTAACTGAGACCTGGTTCAAGGCTCCAGAGAGCACCCTTGCAGTACCAGGCTACAACCCTTACCACACTTTTTGGCTACCAAAGCAGGACTGAAACACTAAAGGTGGAGTAGTATCCATATTCACACCTCCAGGCTAGTTGCCCAACACAGTGCATCTGAAATTATCCAGGTGCAACTAACACTAGGTAAGACTGCAATCCAAATTGTGGCTTGCTACAGATCCCCCACCATGCCCCAAGATTCTCACTACACCTTTCTAAACATACTGGAAAATATTAAGATACAACCAAACACCCTAATACTGGATGATTTCAACTTCCCTGCCATTAACTGGGAAAACTACTTGTGTAACAACACCTTTGCCCAATGGTTCTTGGAATTTATAAATTCCAAACGCCCTGGATCAACTAATCTATAGTCCCACCAGGGGCTCCAATATGCTGGACCTGGTCATTATGAACATGGGAAATTGATGCTCCACACCAGTGGTCACCCGTTCGTTGGTAAGGTCTGACTATAAGCTAATCACCTTTGACATCCACATCGCACCCTCACTCCCCAGCAAGGAAACATCCGTAAAAAACTTCTACAAGGGCAATTTCATGCTACTCAGTTCAGAAGTGACAACCTTCATGACACCCGTATAGACGGGAACTGAAAGTTTGACTGCCAAATCCTACACTAAAGCACTGTATGAGCACATCCACTTGTGCATGAAACGTGCCATCCCAAATAGAACCTAGATGCTCTCCTCCAAAAAAAGGAAGCCAATCTGGTAGTCCCCTATCATAAATAAACTATACAACAGAAGGAAGAAACTGTTGCAGAAAAGAGGAAAATCCCAGGATGCAAAAAACTCCCTTACCAGCCTCAGTAAGAAGCTGAGAGCCCTCATAAAATCCTCCAAAGCTAGTTATGAAAATAAAATTGCTAATGATTCCAAAAACAACCACTTGGCATTCTATAGCTATGTCAAGAATCTAAATGGCAATGCTCAGATCTGCTCTGAGCTAAAACAGAATGGCATTAAATATAGTGATCCCAATGACATTGCCAATATCCTGCCAGATTGATTCAGTGCCATCTTCACCCACCTCTCACCCCCTAAAGGGCCAATCTCAATACTGAAAGATTGCCAAATTCTGGTAATCATGGCCACACAGGTAAAAACTGCACTCTCCAAAGCTAAGAATACAGCATCCATGGGACCAGATGGCATCCCGGGCTGTGTACTACATGAACTACAAAATGAACTTGCACCTCACCTAAGTGTCATGTTTAATCATAGCCTCACCTCAGGCTCTGTGCCCACTGAATGGTGCACAGCTACAGTTATCCCACTCCACAAGGGGGAGATCCACCTTGGATCCTGGGAACTACCACCCTATCAGTCTAACAAGCCTGATATGCAAGGCCATGGATCGTATTATCATGGAACTTATAAACAAAGACATTGACAACCTTCAAACTCTCGACCCCACCCAGTTTAGGTTAGTGAAGGGCCGGTCCTTTTCTCCTGAACCTGATTGACTTCTTTGAATCAGTCTCCAGAGCAATGGAAGAGGGTAAGGTGGTCCACACAGCCTATCTGGACCTCACCAAGGCCTTTGACACCATCCCCACTCTGGAATCATAGGTAAACTTACTAAGCTGGGCATAAAGCCCTACGTCACTTGATGAGTTGCCAACTGGCTTACTGACAGAACCCACACTGTAAAAGTAGCCGACTCCAAATCCAGCTCCAGAAAGGTGACAAGTGGAGTACCTCAGGGTTCAGTCCTGGGACCGCTCTTGTTTGGCATCTACTTCTCTGAAGTACAGGCCAATGCTAAGGGACTCTGGCTAACAAAGTTCACAGATGACTGCAAACTGGGAGCCATTATTGAATCCCAAAATGATGTGAATATTCTACAAAAGGGCCTTACAGATGCTTGGTGCCAGAGTCATGGGCTCAAGCTCAATGTCAAGAAGTGTATAGTTATCCCCTTTCTGAAAAAACATGTATCCATGAAGTACCACATAGGTGGCAGTACACTAAACACCAAAAGTGTGATAAGAGACTTAGGAACACAGATGGACCACTAACCACATCACCACAACAGTCAGGAAATCCTTCTATGTGGCACACCTCATCACTAAGGGCTTTTCATCCAGAAAAAAGGAGGTCATTGTCCCACTGTACTCATCCCTCATTAGAACCATCATAGAGTACAATGCCCCATTTGGTATGTACCTCACAAAATATCTTCAACAACTGGAAAGGCCGCAGAAACACCTCACTAAAAGAATCACATGCCTAAAGCAGATGCCCTATGCTGACCGACTAAAAAAACTCCAGCTATACTTTGTCACATATTGTCTACTCAGAGGCAATCTCTGCTTAACATACAAGGCCATGTCAAACCCAGAGCTGTTGGACATGCTACACTTAAAGATATCCCAATCCATTAGAGCCACACACTCGAGGGATCTAAACCTTGCCATCACAATGAACAAAACATGCTGGAGGGATAGGTTCCTGATCCAGAGACTCCCCATACTCTGGAATAGACTGCCCATACATGTCAAACAGAGTGCCTCCTTGGCCCTCTTCAAAAGGAACCTTGACGACTGGATGGGAGATAGGAAATTTACACCGAGGATCATGTCAGTCACCCTGCTAGACAGGGGTCCATGGAAGTAAGTATTGCAGGGAAGAAATAGCCAGGGAATTGTTAAGGCTAGGCTTGTATAAGCCCTAGGCCCGATAGCCTAGTACCCACCTATGAACCTGTGAACAAAAGATCCATGAAAAAAACATTACGTAGACCAAGGAACTGTAGGCCATTTGGAAAAAGAAGTGACTGAGGAAGGGCAAAAATATAAAGAACAAAACCCAGAGATTTTTGAAAAGTATACAAAAGAAATATGGGCATGGAAAGAAGAAAAAATCTGATATGATACAATATTTATACAGAGCAGAAAGCCAAACTAATCAATACAGAAAAGCAGCTCCAAAGATATTTGAAGAGAAATACAGGCAAATGCACTCAGATATGGAAAATTTCACAATAAAAAAACAAGATCACACAAAGGGGAACATAGAACAGAAGATTAGTAAAGCAGAAGTTAAACAAATAGAAGCCGAAGAGATGGAATACTTGCAAAGCAAATGGGTTCAGTGTTGAAACTCCAACTCTGGTAATGTCACAGCACAATGAAACAATGAGTCCCGAAAGTAAGTAGAAAAAGGTGGAACAGGAGGCATCTGAAGAAGAAATATAAACATGGGAAAGAAAAATATTTATTATGGTGCAATATTTATGTAAATGTGAAAGGAAAAATGAACAATACAAAAAAAGCAGCACCAATGATCTCTGAAGAAAATTACAGTCAAAGGAAAACAGATATGGAAAACTTCACAATAGAAAAAAAATAGAAAACAAAGGGGGAAGTAGAAAGGAGAATTGGTAATGGAGACGTTAAAGAAATAGAAACTGAAGTTATGGATTTACTGTTGAAAATCCAACTCTGGAACCATCAGACTATGATGGAACAATAGGTCCCAAATTAAGGAGAAACAGGTGGAACTGGAAGTACCTGATCCCACATGAAGATACTTGGGATCCTGCAGTAAGAAACCAGTACAAAAGTTTAGTTGGAGTTGCACAGCAAGGGAAGGAACAGGAAACAGTGACAACTCTGACACAGTCAATGATGTGGAGTGATATATCAGTGAGTTCCCATATGAAAGAGCAATGGATGACACGGAATGAAGCTGAAAAGAATATGTAAGAGGAAGATTCTGGAACTTTCTGTAGAAATGGCGCAGTAAATGGAGAACAAAGAACTTGCCCTTATTTTAGAAGAAATTGATTTAAGGGAAGTGTTGTTTGGTTTAATAGAGATGAATAGACATATCAAAATCCATGAAAGAAAAGTATTGCAGAAAGTCAGTAAGACCCAAAATATATGTCTGATAAAACAAATGACCACAGTAATCAAACATTATATAATATTAACAGACATTTATATGCTATAACAGACGTAAATAGGATATATTACTGTGCAGCTAATTTAACAACAGATAAATTCTTACCACAAAAACACAGGAAAATAAGGGAAAGGAAGGGAAGAAATCAAATGCCATTGTGGAAGTATCAATTTTGGAAAACTACAGAGCCATTAAGACAAGAAGTATCACTGTTAGAAGAGTACAGAAGAGTGAACAGATCAACAAAAATATTTAGAAAGACAGAAGTGATAAAACTAATGGGCAATATCAGAAGATACTGGGATCTATTGTACATTATTGCAAATAATAAACTAAAGATATCAGAAGATATGCAGATAAATATAAAGGAAAATTACAAAATAAGGACTTCAGTGATGACCCAAAAATGTTTTATAGAGAATTAAGAAACAAGACAAAAGGAATAGAAATACCACCAAAAAAGAAGTGACTTTTTGGAGAAATAATCTATGAAGACCCTGTGGAACATAACAAGGAAGCTGAATGGGCAGAAGACATAAAAGAAACAGAAAAAAGTTCAAATGTACAAGATATGAAATGGAATAAAGTAATGTCCAAAGAAATTGAAACAAAATTAAGAAAAGCCCCTAACTGGAAAATTGCAGACCCAGATACAATACCTAATTTCTGGTTAAAAGTGTTAACATCTTTACACAAAGATTTAGACCTGAATAAGAACTATTTATATGCACATCCTAAATAGATATCAACCTGGTTAACAAGAGGAAAAATGATACAACAACCACCTTAAGAGTAAACCTTCAAACTATCCTAAAAACTATAGAACAATAATTTGCTTTTTGACAATGCATAAACTATATACTGGAATTGATGCCGACAGAGTTTATCATAATTTAGACAAAAACTCAACCATGGTAATAGAGCAACAGGGTAATAAAAGAAATTCCTATTGAATAAAGGATTGTTTGTTGTTAATTAAAGTCATTATGGAGAATTGTACTAGGTATGGCATGGATAGAGTACAGCAAAGCATTTAACAGCATCCCAGATTCACGGATAAAGGAGTGAGTACAAATGTATAGGATACACCCTGCATTGACCGATTATACTACAGTAGCCATAAAACAGTGTCAAACCACTTTGCAGCTAAGCCAAGATAGAAGACATTTTATTGTTTCAGGGATAAAAATTTAATGAGGGATATTACAGAGTGACTCTGTCACCATTGCTCTTTTGTCTTGCTCTTAACCCATTAAGCTAGCTGCCTAACAGATTAGGTAAAGGCTACAATTTGGCTCCCAGAAAAAAAACAATGTGTAAAGAATTCTCATCTTCTTTTTGTGGCTGGTTTAATACTGCATTGTTCATCATATGAAGAACTGAAAGCGCATCTGCAAGAGGTCAAAACTTTCTCAGATGATATAAGAATATCATTTGGTTTTGAAACAGGAATGTGATATAAAGGAACTTCAGCAGGATTAATATTGAAAACAGCCCTGACATCTAGAAACAAAGTCCAAGTTATAAACCAGTTTGCTGTTCTTTTTATAACTTACCATTTTCGGGTGATTGACTGGCCTTAAAAGTACTGGAAAGGATGGACAGGAAAACAAGAAAATGTTTCATGCTTATCAAATGATTAATAAAAATCAGTTCGTACTAAGATTATATGCTCCCATTCTGAAGGAAGTATGGGCCTCCTTACAATTGATTACGTGTATAGATCTACAATTGTAGGACTGCATACATAGCTGCTGACCTCACAAGATCCAAACATAGTGACAGTTTTAAAACACGAGAACAAGTCTAAGATGACTTCCCTGCTTAGATAGTAATATTGGTGTTAGGTGGGAATGGAAATAAAACCAGAAGAAGACAAAAATCAGGTAGCAACTGAATGTGCCAAAAATAAACAAAAGAAAAAATATAAGGTGAGGGATCAGATGAGAAGCCAAGAAATGTGAAAAAGGCATAAATATAGTTACAAGTAAGGAAAACTCCTGAAACAACCTTATGTCAATCAGAATCTGATGCAGGAATGGTTAAGGCAAGGTGAACTTAAACCAAAAGATGAAAGGTTAATATTGGCAGTCCAAGATAGTGGATTGCATACACATTGATTTACAAAGTCCATTGAACATGTGGGAGAAACAGACAAATGCAGGTTTTGTAAAACAGGATTGGAAACAGTCATACATCTTGTTGCTTGGTGTGATACACTAATGGCAGAAGGTCTGCATACTGAAAGACATAATAATGTGGCAAGACTGTTGCACTGGGGATTATCCAGACATTACAATACTGAAGTAGCTGAGAAGCATTGGAAATATAACCCACAAAGCATTAAAGAGAATGATGAAGTATATGTCACAGAGGATCATCCATTACCAACAGTTCAAAAAATAGATACGAGAAAACCAGATATAGTAGTCCATGAAAAGAAGATAAAATTAACATTCTTCATTGAAATTTCTCTAACCAATGATTGCAAAGTCATAAAATACCAAGATGTGCAGTAAGAAACAAGGGTAATATGGAAGAAGGATATCCAGACAGTTCCAATAGTAGTAGGAGCAACAGGTCTCAAAAAAAAAAAAAAAACAATCAACCAAAAAAAAAAATAAAGTTGTATTTAGCTATGCTACTGATAGGTTTAACTTCATATGAAGTGCAGAAGGAGTCAGTTCTGGGCAGATCATGGGAGCACATTTGGCTAACATCAAAAACTGAAACAACACTAATTTTATGAAATGTAACTACACTTTCACTTAGGAATGGGATCCATTCCAATCATGGTATTTGAAATCCAAAAGACTCATCGGTAGTGTCCATTTTTACCTTTACATTACAACTGAGTAACACTGCAGAGTAGGACTTGTGAAAATACATTGCATAATGCCAGTCAGAATTATCTGTGGATGTCTAGCTTCTTTTTTTTTCTTAGCAAACCACAGACATATTAATTCTTTTTCTACTGACTTGGAGTTGTTACCATTTTTTACACAGTGAGGGCATGCAGACTTCACACAAAAGGCATACCAGCCGATAATTGAAAAAGTCCTTCACAGTGTTCACTGTGAAGTGAGGTATTGTCAGCAAATATGTCTGTCAAGAAGACAGACTGTTGAGAGTTTCCTTAAAGAAATAATAGAACCTTCCAAATGTTTACAAAATGTGGAGGAAGTAAAACAAAATCTAGTTTTTTCTACCTAGAACTTTAGCTAAAGAGTAAGCCTTTCAGTGGGAAAAAAATGCATTTAATAGAAATGCTAATTCTGTGGAATGCCAGAAGACAAAACTCTGAGTTTAATAAATGCTAAATAATTATGTGTGAAACACAGAATGGTGAAAAATTTCACTTGTTTTTTTTTCAGTAAGGGTAATTGCCCCCTGCACGCTTGATGTGGGGGAAGCCCACCACTCCTTAATTCTATACATGCCAACTCCACAGAAGGAAATCACTGCAAGCACAGACATAAAGAACTCATACTGGCAATATTGCCTGTGGAAAACAGCAATCAGTGTCATGTTTCTCAGCATCTTGGGCTTTGGGCTACTGATGCTCTAGGAATCTCAACTTGGCCACATGTAGAAATACCAGTAGAATCTCTTATCTAAAAACAAAGTCTGTCAGAAGTACCTGAATTTTTCAACTGCAAGTATCAAGACATTTTGTCTTCATAAGGTCTCCCACTTTTAAATAATGTTAGCATAAGGAAAAAATAAGCTGATTGTGCTTATGTGATAGTAACTCAGTAAAAAATAAGCTGCAAGAATTACTTTAAAGTTATATTTCACCTGCTTTGTCATATTAGCTGTCCTCTAGAATGACTATTTTTCTTTCAGAATAAACCTCATGTGGCTTTGATGAAATGACATAAACCATATCTAAAATACAACTTCTCAAATATTTTGTCAGGGAATCTTTATTCTTTATTTTACATTCAATCTGTCCCTTCCAGAAGAAAATAAATGAAATAATTATTATTCTTTAGAAGTACTTCATCTTCTTTACATGGGTTGTGTCTTAAAATTATTGCTTTCACAGGGAAGTCTCATTTTCCTGTGAGCTTGTCACACAAATTCAGGTAAAATTGTAAAAAAAGGCTTAGAGATTTATCGTTTGGTGCATTTCAGTTCTTCTTAATACACTGTGTGCCTTCAAAAACCCAGAAAAGTTCTTCCTTTCTGAAATGGTAAACCTCATTCTAATGGCAATAACTGACAAATCCTCTGAACATAAAACACTAGAATTGCAGAACTGATTTCATTCGGGGAAGCATTTCTGTTTGTTTCACAAAAGTTTTTCTTTCTGAAAAGGAAATGTGTTTTGGCAGTATGTTATTAAGATATCAAAAAATGTGTAAAACTGATAGGAATCATTTTTTTTCATAGCTCCTCTTCATTTGTACACATTATAGTTTCCAAGTCTAACCCACATCTACAAAAGGAAATATCATTTGGCTGTGATGTAATGGCAGAACTTCAGACAAAAATGCAGGTATAATTTTTTTGGCATGTAACATATTTTCTTCCACACACTAACTGTAGTTTACAATACCCCCTCCCTTCTGACACAATAATGAATAACATCTGAGCCCTATAAATCTGAACCAGTGACATGCGTTCTTTTTAAAAATCAACAGATTTGCATTTTATCTTTTTCCCCCATAGAAATATTACCAAACAACGTCTCCCCCCATTGACTATTAACTGCCAGAAAAAAATACCCATTTATTTTATTAAAGTGAATAAATCTATTTGTAAAACTTGAAATTTGAATTTCTGACATTCAGAATGTTTAACTCCTGCTACCACATAATTCCTTTCATGCTAGAAAATGTCTTTTGTTTGCAAATGTGCTAAAGTAAAAGTTGTAGGAAATTGTTGCACATGGGTAGTATTTCATTTCTTTTCATACATATACTACTAGAAGAATAATAGACACCCGAGTTGTGCAACTGGAAATGTGAAGAAAACAGTGTTTACATAATGCAGTTGAACATTTACAGTCTGCACATGGGTGTAAGCATTAACCATTTGATCATCACTTTTTTATAGCATGGGTAATTTTGAACTTTTTGTTTTCCCTTAGTGAGCAAAAGTAGAACTGTGTGTTTCTTGAGGTGTTTTTGCTGTTGGAACAAAGATTTAATACTGTAAATAGATTAGCTTGTTTTCATTAAGCTCTTCAAGTAAGTAAAGTTTTTCTTCAGAAATAACTTTTTTTTTTCAATTTACAAGTCCATTGTCTAAATCTGTTTAATGTATAGATACCAAAGAAAATTAAATTATTTACATGATGCATAATTTTTACTGGCCTTTCTGTTCCTGTGGTCTGCTTTAAACACGTTGTGCTTATGTTTTTTGCTCTATTGTGCTCAGCTGCGACATGACTATTTTGCACTGTGGTAACTTTGCACCTGAAACTGGCCTAGTTGGTTGTCCCTGGTGAGAGTAGGGGCTATTGCTGTAATTGTCTCTGTTTTGTGTTTCTCAACTGCATAGCAGTGTAAATATTTTAATGGCCTAACTTTTGTTGTGGTTTGCTTTTAACTTCTTATATTTACAGACACCACTGATCTACCATGTTGGTGTGTGACATGGCCCGTTGACCTTAAACTCTAAGACCAAATTTCACTGAAAAGCAGTTCCAAGATCTGGGAAGAAATCTTTCTGCACTTATTTTATACATTGAAAAACCTAGCCAAGCTAGAGTTTTCACTGAGTGATACCTTAAACCTCCTGCAATAGAGGCCCATGCAATATATGCAAATGACCACTTAAGGACATCAAGTGTTTCAGCTACATGGCTTCTAAATATGAATTTTTACTTTTTATTTTTATGTCTTTATGGATACATTCAGGCCAGCAAAGCCAAATCCCACTAGCTGCAGACATGCATGTTTCAGCCTTCTTATGACCTTGTCAGCACAGATTCCTGCGCATTCTGTCTGTTAGTTATGCTGGATTTAGTGTTGTTAATTATTACTCTCTGGTTAGTATACTTCAAATTTGGCTGCTTGATTATTGGTATCCTGGCATACTGCATCCTTAGTGTGCCGGATTGCTTCCTGCCATCGTGTACTGCAGCACTGCTGTGTATGTATCATCCTGCCCTGATGTAATGTATATTACTAAGGCCAAATGTTTGCACACCTGCTATGTTACTGTCTTGCTGTTGTGAAGTTTTACTACTGTGCTATATTGCTGTGTTACCATGGTTATTTCACAAACCTTGCTGCATTGCTTCTACTTTTAAGCAATGAATTACTACTACAGCACCTAATCCTACTGTTGATGACCCAAGGTTCCAAGTAACACTCTGCCTATTGTTTTATTCACCTCATGGGATCTTAAGACATTTTTTTTCATTAAGCACCACATGGAATTTGGATTATTGGGTTTTGCTACCTGCACTTGCAGTCCATTTGTACACTAATAACTGTGATTGCATTCTTCACTGGGCTGTTAAAGCCCTGCCTGCTGCTTTGGTACTCCCATTCTCCTGACTCTTTGAATACTATTGGTTTATTGTGCTGTGACATTTGACCCTGCTGGTCAATTGAGCTAATACTGCATTGCATTACATTGTGCTACTAATAGAGAACTGTACTGTGCTGCACAGTTTTGAACCACAACGCGTGGTACTGTATTATATGTATCGCATTGTACTGTATTGTATTATATTGCATTGCATTGACCTGTAACTCTTTCATTCTCCTCTTGTTTTGTTCTGTATTACAATGGTTGCACTGTTATGCATTATTTGCAGTGTCCCGTAATGTACTATATAATTCATCTATTCCTCCTAGATAGATCAAGTGTCACCAACTTCCAAAACAGCACATGGCAAACCAGGCACCTTGAGACAGTGTCTAAATTCTGAAATGCTCAGTGACAATTATTTGCTGTAACTATGGGATGAGTCGATATGTGAGCGTTGAAAGTACTTACTGCAGATGGAGGCAAACCTGTCACCCAAACTGGGTATCAGTAGTCATTTTAATGTGCAACTGTACAATGCAAGACAAACAGAAAAAGTTCATGTGCTGAGCTATTCCAACAATTGCTTCCAAAGACAATAATACCTCTTAGCCAATTCACTATAGACATATGCAACACCCTCATACCTCAGTAAAATACTGACATCCAGTGTATGCCACATATGGCTTTTTCCACCAGCAGCATCAGCAAGAGTCATCCGAGTGGTCTGTCTAAGCCCCTCAGGTTATAAGAACAGACGACCCCCCCCCCCCGGTAATGTACTTGATAAGGGTGATGCCACAGTTCAGCTTACTGGTGCAATACTCACAAAGTTTAGCAAATACAGAGTGACTGCTGATTCTTCGGTGATAGAGCTACCATATCAGCAAGGCATGCAAGTCTCTTTACCCCATGTATGAATACACAATGCAAGAAATTATGAAGATATTTATTCCAGGTTTAACAGGTCTGTTTGAAGTATGTCTTATCAGGCCTCCAATGTAAACTATTCAGCTATTTGCCTTGTGCCTCTCTAATGTAAAATGTGATATTAAAGGCCACTGGCTGATGAAATATGTAGATGGCTGCAACAGTGGAGCCCTTATCAGCTCCCCAAAAGTAACTCAAGTCATCTAACAGGAGAATCATCATGCAACAATCACTGACAAATCAAGAGTATGGAAAAATTAACATTATTCTCTTTAGGGAACAGAAGCTATTGCATAACTGCAATACACTGTTATTAGAGATCTATTTGTAATTAATCCTCCTTTGATCACCATGTATCTACATTAAGAAAGCCTTCTGCTTTCCTAACTTATTACTAAGGGAATCTCCCTTAATTCAAAAGAGGCCATCATCCCCCCATATTTGTTCCTTATCAGGCCCATAATAGAATATGTTGTCTATTTATGTAGCAATGCCTCATATACACAGACAACCCTCTCCTCCTACCACCCAACACTGCAACCTGTGAGAGATGCATTTATCTAGCCAAACTGGAGGTAAAGCTCTCTGCAACTAAGACTGAACTTGACAGTCAAGAGGAGAAGGTAAACACTTGCACCACACCACACTCATCACATTGTCCCACTAAACCTTCTTCTTCTTCTTTCGGCTTTTCCCGGTTAGGGGTCACCACAGTGGATCACCTGTCGGCTCATGATTGGCAGTGGAGTTTTATGGTGTTGAGTTGCCAGCCCGGCGTCCAACCTTCCACAGAAGGCACACACGCAGTCACACCTAGGGCCAGTTTAGAGTGCCAAATCCACCTACAGCATGTCTTTGGGATGTGGGAGGAAACTGGAGAACCCAGAGGAAACCCACGCGACCACAGGGAGGATATGCAGACTCCACACAGAAGGCACCCCAGCAAAGGATCAAACCAGGGAACCTCTTGCTGTGAGGCAACAATGCTAACCACTGCACCACCGTGGCCGCCCATTGTCCCACTAAACCTACAACACCAAAATCCACACATAGAAACACAAAAACATTCACAGAGGCTCTCAATAATAATCTGCTCAAGAAACAGAAACCTCCAAAGAAGAAATGCAAGAAACCTCCACCCCCCCCCCAACACAACCCAAATGACACATAGTCCACAGACTCAGTGTGCCACTCAACCACAGCCCATAAGGCAAAACAACGTACCCAACACACTAGTCATAGGTGACTCAATAGTCAGGCATACTGATGTTCCCCTCACCAGGGCTAAACAAGGAGAAGGTTACTGTCAGTTGCCTGTCGGGTGCTATGATCCACCACATAACCCACACACTCAGGTCACTCCACAACAAGTAAAAATATGACTCTCTCATTGTCCATGTTGGTGTGAATGACCTGAGATATACCTTGCTGGACTACATGAAAAGAGACATGGAAAAGCTCTCCGATCTTGTAGTCCAGGCAGGTATGACCCTAGCCCTGAGTAGCATCCTGCCATCACCCAGAATGATACCAATACTTCAACAATTGGCTAAGCTTCTGGTGTCATTCTAAGGGGATCCAGTATCTGTCTGCCTAGGATGACATGGTCGACAGACCACGATGCTTTGCCAGAGATGGTCTGCACCTGTCACCCCTGGAATTCCGGATACTGGCTAAGGCTCTTGCCACTCCTATAGTGCCTTTTTTAGGCAAGGTTCAGATAACAAATTCACCACCATAACAAGAACAGGCAATCAAAAACTGAGGGTAATGCTACTCAATACTAGAAGTCTAAATCTCAAAATACACTCCCTCGAGACACTCCTTAAAATGGAGAACATTGATATCTGTGCAGTGACTGAGACCTGGTTCAAGGATCCAGAGAGCACCCCTGCATTACCAGGCTATAACTCATACCACACTTTTCAGCCACCTAACCTGGACTGGAACACCAAAGGTGGAGGTGTGTCCATATTCATTAAAGATATCCACACCTCCAGACTAGTTGCTCAGCATAATGCATCCGAGATTATCCAAGTGCAACTAACTCTGGACAAAACTTCAATCCAAATTGTAGCTTGATACAGATCCCCCACCATGCCTCAGGATTCTCACTCCTCTTTTCTTGATATACTGGAAAATATTAGGTTTCAACCAAACACCCTAATAATGGGTGATTTCAACTACCCCACCATTAACTGGGAAAACTACTCATGTACCATCTCCTTCACTCAACGCTTTCTGGAATTCATAAATTCCAAAGCCCTGGATCAGCTTATCCACACCCCCACCAGGGGCAACAATATCCTAGACCTAGTCATTACCAACATGAGTGTTCCACACATGAAGTCAACTCCTTGTTGGTCAGATCCGACCATAAGCTAATCACCCTAGATATCCCCATCCCACCCCACCCCCCATTAAGGAAACCACGGTAAAACAATTCTCCAAAGCCAACTTCATGTTTCTTAAGACAGAAGTGGTGAACTTCATGACACTCATGCAGATGGATAATACAGTTATGACTGCTGAATCCTACACAAATATAAGCACTTACATGAGTGCATGGATCATGCTATCCCAAACAGAACCAAGATGCTATCCTCCAAAAATAGGAAGCCAATCTGGTGGTACCCTGCCATAAACAAACTCTACAACAAAAGGAAGTAACTGTTGCCAAAGAGAGTAAAATCCCATGAGTGGAGGAGCTCCCTGGTTAGCCTCAGCAAGAAATTGAGATCCCTTATAAGATCCTCCAAAGCTAGCTATGAAAACAAAATTGCCACTGATTCTAGCGATAACCATAAAGCATTCTATATCTATGTCAAGAATCTCAATGGCAACACCCAGATCTGCTCTGAGTTACAGCACAGTGGCATGAAAATTACAGAACCAACTGATATTGCTAACATCCTGGCAGATAGATTCAGTGCTAACTTTGCCCCCTCTCACCCCCTAAAGGGCCCATATCTATACAGGAAGAATGCAGAGTCCCTGTAGTCACAACTACCCAGGTAAAAGCTGCACTCTCTAAAGCCAAAAACACAGCATCCATGGGACTGGACAACATCCCAGGCTGCATTTTGCATGAAGTTCAGAACAAACTGGCTCCCCACCTAAGCACCATGTTCAATCATAGCCTCACATCAGGCTTTGTGCCAACTGAATGGTGCACAGCAACAGTTATCCAACTTCACAAAGGGGGAGCCACTACTGATCCCAGGAACTATCACCCTATTAGCCAGATGAGCCTGGTCTGTAAGGCCATGGAACGTATCATCATGGAACCTCATAAACAAAGACACTGGTAACCTACATACTCTGGACCCCACCCAGTTCGGGTTTGTGAAAGGCAGATCATGCCTCCTGATACCTGATCGACTTCTATGAGGCAGTCACCAAAGCCAAAGGTAAGGTGGTTCACACAGCCTATCTTGACCTCGCAAAGGCTTTTGACACCATACCCCATTCTGGAATAATAGCTAAACTCACTCAACTAGGTATAAATCCCTACATCATAAGATGGGTTGCTAACTGGCTCTCTGACACAACCGACACTGTAAAAGTTGCAAACTCCAAATCTGACTTCAAACCAGTGACAAGTGGAGTACCACAGGTTCAGTCCTGGGACCTCTCCTGTTTGCTATCTACTTCTCTGAAATACAGGCTAACATAGAAGACCTTTGTCTAATGAAGTTCACAGATGACTGCAAACTGGGAGCCATAGTTGAGTCCGCAAATGATGTGGACATCCTACAGAAGGGCCTCACTGAGACAGATGCCTGGTGTCAGAGCCATGGTCTCAAGCTCAGTGCCAAAAAGTACGTTGTCATTTCCTTTGGTAAAAACCCTGTACCCATGAACTACCACATAGGTGGCAGTCTACTTAACACCAAATGTGTGATAAGAGACCTTGGGAACCAGGTGGACAGTAGTCTTTTCTTTGATAATCACATCACCATAGTAGTCAGGAAATCCTTCTGCGTGGCACACTTCATCACAAAAGGGTTCTCATCCAGGAAAAATAGGTCATTGTTCCCCTCAACACTCATTAGACCCATTATAGAGTACAATGCCCCTTTTGGAATGTACCTCACAAGTCATCTGCAGCAGCTGGAAAGGCCACAGAAGTACCTCACAAAGAGGATTACTGGCTTCAAACAGATGCCCTACACTGACCATCTCAAAAAGTCCAGCTTTACTCCGTAGCATATCACCTACTCTGAGGTGATCTCTGCCTAACATATAAAGCTATGTCAAACCCAGAGCTGTTGGACATGCTACACCTAAAGAAATCCCAATCCCTCCGAGCTACATGCTCTAGGGACCGAAACCTTGTCACCGCAATAAACATGACATGCTGGAGGGATAGATTTCTGTCCCAGAGACTTCGCATACTCTGGAACAAGCTACCCATCTATGTCAAGCAAAGTTCTTCATTAGCACTCTTCAAGAAAAATCTTGATGAGTGGATGGCAAATAGGAAATACACCACGGAGATCACTTCTGTGGCTCTGGTCGACACGGGCACAGGAAAATAACTTTCTTGGGTGGTATAAGCCAGGGAGCCTTGTTGGCTAGGCTTACTTAAGCTCTTGGACTGATAGCCTAGTACCTACCTATGAACCTATTTGGTATGTACCTGTTGAAACATCTAACTCAATTTGAAACCATATAGTTCCTCACTGGAAGGAGCTTCTTAAATGTCATAGAGTGTTTACAAACCTTCTCTCTCTCTGTCTTTGTCTCTATGTCTCTCTCTCTCTCTCTCTCCCTTTCTCTATTATATGCTTGCCATGGGTTTCTACAGGTGATTTCTGCCTGCCAGTAAAGCTACAAATTAAATTTTACTTGATCCACTGCATACCCATAAAACTGGTAGTAATGCAAATACAAGATCAATGGATCTAAATCTAAATTAATACATAAATATTATTTAATAACAATTCCCCACTTCTAGAATAAACTCCCTCTTTCTCTAAGGCAAAACATATCCCTCACTATCTTCAAATCCAATTTACATAGTTTCATAGTTTCATAGTATAGTACTAGGCTATCTGCCCTGGGGCATTTGTAAGCCTAGCCATAGTGATGTGGCTTTTGTCACCCCATGAAATGGAACAAAAAATGTACAGAATAAATTTAGAATACTGTGCCTCTGTCTAGTAGTGACACAGTGAAGGTCCCCTTATATAATAGAATTAGTTTACTGTGCCCCTGTCTAACAGTGACACAGATGTGACCCCTGGGGTAAACTTACGATCTCCCATCCACTCATCAAGATTTCTCTTGAAGAGAGTCAGTGAGGGGCTCTGCCTAATATGAACTGGGATCTTGTTCCAAAGCATGGGAAGCCTCTGGGTCATGTATCTATCCCTCCAGCATGTCCTATTCATACTTGTGCCGAGGTTTAAGTCTTTAGCTCTCGTGGTCCTGATGGATTTGGATTTTTTGAGGTGGAGCATGTCCATCAGATCCTGATTGGACATGGACTTGTACGTCAGGCAGAGATCACCTCTGAGCAGGCGGTATGCTACTGAATAGAGCTGAAGTTTCTTTAGTCTGGCAGAATAAGACATATGTTGGAGACCCTTGATCCTCTTGGTGAGGTACTTTTGTGGTCTCTCCAGCTGTTGCAAATGCCGGGTGAGGTACATACCAAATGGGGCATTGTACTCAATCATGGGTCTGATGAGGGAGGAATATAGGGGTACAATGACATCCTTGGATCTGGATGTGAATCCCTTCATGATTAGGTGTGCAAGGTAGAATGTTTTTCTAACCACTTTGGCAACGTGGGTGTCAAATGAGAGGTTGCTGTCGACTTGGGTCCCTAGGTCTCTGATTACTTTTTCCGTACTCAGTGGGTTGCTGTCTATGTGATAATTTGTGGGTACTTTGTTTTTCCCAAAGGGATGACTATACAGTTTTTGGCATTTAGTTTAAGGCTGTGACTCTGGCACCAGTTGTCCGTTTCTGTGAGGCCTTTTTGTAGGATGTGTGTGTCTGCTGGTGTATCGACTATGGCGCCTAGTTTGCAGTCATCTGCGAACTTTGTCAGCCACAGCCCTCCCATGTTTGCTTTAACATCTGAGAAATAAATGCCAAACAAGAGGGGTCCCAGGACAGATCCCTGTGGGACACCACTTGTGACTGGCTTTGAGTCTGACATTGCTCCAGCGATTTTAACTTTATGGGTTCTGTCCTTTAGCCAGTTTGCAACCCATCTAGTGACATAAGGGTTTACTTTTAAGCTGTTGAGCTTATCTATGATGCCTGAGTGGGGTATTGTGTTGAAGGCCTTAGCCAAGTCCAGGTATGCTGTATGGACTGATTTGCCCTCATCAATGGCTCTAGTGACTGTTTCGAAAAAGTCAACCAGGTTTAAAAGGCAGGATCTGCCCTTTACAAAGCCGAACTGGGTGGGGTCAAGTGTCTGCAGGTCCCCTATGTCTCTGTTTATGAGTTACATAATGATTCTTTCCATAGCTTTGCAGACCAGGCTGGTTTAGCTTATGGGGCGGTAGTTTCCAGGGTCTGTAGAGGCACCCCCCTTGTGGAGTGGGACCACTGTTGCTGTACGCCAGTGTTCAGGTACATATCCCGAAGTAAGGCTAAGGTTAAATAGCATTTTTATGTGTGGGTTTAGCTCCTCTTGAAGTTCACGTAACACGCAACCCGGGATACCGTCAGGTCCCATTGATGCTGTGTTTTTTGCTTTGTTTAGGGCGGTTCTCACTTGGACATCTGAGATGACAGGGAGATTACATTCAGCTGGGATAAGTATTTCTTCTTTTGGGGGTGAAGGATGGGAGAAATTTGCACTTTGTCATCCAGAATGTTAGCAATATCTGTGGGTTCAGTGTATTTTTTGTTGTTGTGAACCAACTCTGAGCATATCTGAGGGTTTCCGCCCAGGTTTCTAACATAGCTGAAGAAGGCTTTGTGGTTATCTTTAGTGTCCTTAGCGATTTTTTTCTCAAAGTTGGCCTTGGATGTTTTTATGAGAGAATGTAGTTTTCTGCTAATGTTGATCAGAGATGTCTTCCCTTCATGGGATTTTGCTCTGACATGCAGTAGCTTCCTTCTTTTGTTATACAATTTGTTTATGGCTGAGGTCCACCAGACAGGACGCTTACCTTTGGTGAAGGGGGACTTGGATTTGTTTGGGATTGCATGATCCATGCATTCTTGGAGATGTCCATAGAAAGCATTTGTGAAGGATTCGGCATTGTGGGATGTGGTATCCACTGGCACAGTGGGCTTAAAGGATACCATCTCAGTCTTAAGAAGAGTGAAGTCTGCTTTTGAGAAGTTTTTCACTGTGGTCTTTTGTTCTGGGGGTGGAAGTGGGATATGTATATCCAGGGTGATTAGTTTGTGGTCAGATCTCACTAGTGAGGGGTATACTTCTAGTGTGGAGCATTTTGTCCCCATGTTTGTGATGATCAGTTCTAGTATATTATCTCCCCTAGTGGAAGAGGTGACAAGTTGTTCCAGTGCATTTGAATTTATGAATTCCAGGAACCTTTGGGCTAGGGTATTAGGGCTAGAATAATGTACCCAATCTATGTTTGGGTAGTTGAAGTCTCCCAGTATGATGGTATTTTGTGATACATTCATATCCTCCAATGTCTTCAGGAAGGCTGAGTGGGGTTCTTGAGATTGGGAGGGTGGTCTGTAACATGCTACCAGTTGTATAGCAGTTTTGCCTATGGTTAGTTGCACCTGTATGGTCTCTGATGCTTCATGTGTTGCTACTAACCTGGAGGTGTGGGTGTCCTTGATGAATATGGACACTCCCCCTCCCTTTATGGTTCGGCCCGGGTTTTGGGGCCGAAAAACATGATACGAGGTATAGCCTGGTAGCGCTGGGGTGCTCTCAGGAGCCTTGAATGAGGTTTCAGTTACTGCACAGATGTCGATGTTCTCCATGCTGAGGAGTTCATCAAGTGTCTGCATCTTGAGATTTAGACTTCTGGCGTTGAGCAGCATTGCCCTTAGTTTTTTTCCATTTTTGTTTTCTAAGGAGGTGGGTTTGTCTTTTGAGCCTTGCCTAAAAAAGGCACTATGGGGGTGGCAAGAGCCTTAGCCAATATCCGGAAGCCCAGTGGTGACAGGTGTAAGCCATCCCTTGCGAAGCAGCGTGGCTTGTCCAACATGTCATCCCAGGCGGACAGTCATTGGATCCCCTTAGAATGACACCAGTACTTGAGCCAATTGTTAAAGCTGATCATCTTGTCTTTGTATTGTGGTATCATTCTTGGTGAGGGCAAGATGCTGCTCAGGGTCAGGGTCATACCAGCCTGGGCTACATAATTGGAGAGCTCCTCTATTTGTCTTTTCATGTAGTCCAGGGAGGTACGTCTCAGGTCATTCACACCAGCATGGACAATGACGGAGTCATATTTGTACTTGCTTTGGAGTGACTTGAGAGTGTGTCTTATGTGGTGGATCCTAGCTCCCGATAGACAGCTCACAGTCACCTTCTCCTTGTTCAGCCTGGTCAGCGAGACATCAGTGTGTCTGACTATAGAGTCACCTATTACTAGTGTATCAGGCAAGGTGTTTGGCCTTAAGGGCTGTGATTGGTTGACACACTGATTTATTGAAGTATGTGTTGCATGTGTTTTGTTTTGTGGTGGTGGATTTTTGGATGTCTGCTTTGGGAGCCTCTGTTGTTTTGGTAAGTTTTTTATTAGAACCTCCAAGTATGTCTTTGTGTTTTTATGTGTTTGGTTTGCAGTTGTGGTAGGTCTATGTGGGACTGGGAGTATTGTGTGTGTGGTTGCCATCTCCTCCTGTCTGGTCATGCCAGCCCTGAGTTGAGAGAGTTCAGCCTCCAGTTTGGCTATATAGTTGCATCTCTCACATGTATTTGTGTTTGTTGGGAGGAGGAGAGGGTTGTCTGTGTACATGAGACAATTGTAGCATTGTCTCAAGATACCCAGATTGACCAGCTGAATTGGAGACGATGCCAGTAATCTACCACTCGACATGCTAGAACAGTATAAGGGAGTGCTGTACCTTTAAGGGAAGTGGATATTCACAGGGGTGGTAAGTAGATGTAGTGCTTTACTTAGTACGAGAGTGCTTACTTAGTAGAGAAGTATTGAGAACAAGTGCTAGGCTTATAATATAGTGAGTAGTCTGGTTATACTAAGAGTAGAGCTTCCTTAAGGGAAAATTTGAAGAGCAGACTTGGCAGAGCCAGAAAAAGTTTAACCTTGTTTAACCAGTGCTGCGCTATGCGCACAACCGCACAAAGCCATGCAAACGCGGATTTTAAACAGTGAACTACAAAAGAGCTAGAAATGGTCCAAAACAACCAATTACTACAGCTTCTTGTGCTGAGGTCACTTCCTACAGGGACATGTAGGTTGCTCAAGGCTCCCCACTCCCACTGGTGAGCAAAGAAACTTCCTTCTATCCAAGTAAGGTAATGGACAATACAGGAACTACACCACAGCCCAGAATACAGCAATGCCTGTAAACTGGTCTAAACTAGTCGAGGAGAGGCAGGAAAACAAGGATTATTTTTTTGTTTTTTTGTTTTTTTGGTAGAAACACACAGAAAATGCAGAAACAGTGATAAGTTAGTTACACAGGCTAGCACACTTTAGTGGGCAGCCTCCACAGTTAAATTAAACAAACAAACAAACAAACTTTCGATCAAATTCGACTAAAATGTAACTTTAAGTGCAGATTTTAAAATAATGCAGCAAACAGTTAAAAACAGTTCAAGCTAGTTCAGGGTAAGCTACAGAAACTATTCCAAGTGAAAAAAAAGCAAAGATACTTAAATCCAGAAAGTAGTCACTTTTCTGAGTTCCCTGCTGCTAGGACCACTCTGCAGAACCACGAGGAGCTTGTCTGAGCAGTATAGCCAGAAAAAAACGCCCAGAGGCGAATTTTAAACAGTGAACTACAAAAGAGCTAGAAATGGTCCAAAACAACCAATTACTACAGCTTCTTGTGCTGAGGTCACTTCCTACAGGGACAGGTAGGCTGCTCAAGGCTCCCCACTCCCACTGGTGAGCAAAGAAACTTCCTTCTATCCAAGTAAGGTAATGGACAACACAGGAACTACACCACAGCCCAGAATACAGCAATGCCTGTAAACTGGTCTAAACTAGTCGAGGAGAGGCAGGAAAACAAGGATTATTGTTTTTTTGTTTGTTTTTTTGGTAGAAACACACAGAAAATGCAGAAACAGTGATAAATTAGTTATACAGGCTAGCACACTTTAGTGGGCAGCCTCCACAGTTAAATTAAACAAACAAACAAACAAACAAACTTTCGATCAAATTTGACTAAAATGTAACTTTAAGTGCAGATTTTAAAATAATGCAGCAAACAGTTAAAAAACAGTTCATGCTAGTTCAGGATAAGCTACAGAAGCTATTCCAAGTGAAAAAAAAGCAAAGATACTTAAATCCAGAAAGTAGTCGCTTTTCTGAGTTCCCTGCTGCTAGGACCACTCTGCAGAACCACGAGGAGCTTGTCTGAGCAGTATCATGAAACGTTTCAAAAGTAAAAATGTACCCAATGGATAAGGGAAGTAACTAGGTGCGTGTACCAGTCAGACTGCAGTGACTTGGCTTTAAAACTGGGCTATCACTGTGTAGCAATCTTTGAAACACTATTAGTGCACATTTTGGCATTGTGTGCCATTCAGTCATACCTAGATTCCACAATCCTGAAATATGCAAATATGTATAAGTTTAGCAAAATTAATAAAATGGCTTCATTTAAAATAACATTGGCTATTTCAGTGACAGTGCATCTGTTTTTTTTTTTTTTTTTTAATTTACAGTATTCGGAGTAAATAAAATTGTTTTATGTATAACAGTAGTTTATGCTTTGTGCAGCATTCTTTAAGTCTGTGCTTGTAACACCTAATATCTAAGTAGAGCAGATGCCTTAAAAACACAGTTGTTGACTCAGAACTCGAAACTCTCCTGGACATGGAGAACATTGATATCTGTGCAGTAACAGAAACCTGGTTCAAGGCTCCTGAGAGCACCCCAGCACTGCCAGGTTATACCTCATACCATGCTTTTCGGCCCCAAAACTCGGACCAAACCACAAAAGGGGGGGGAGTATCAATATTTGTCAAAGATACCCACACCTCCAGGTTGGTAGCACAGTACGAAGCATCAGAGACTATCCATGTTCAACTAACAGTTGACAAAACTGCCTTCCAGTTTATAGCCTGCTACAGACCACCCTCCCAAACCCAGGAACCACACTCGGCCTTCCTGAAAACACTAGAAAATCTGAAGGTCTCTCCAAACACCATTATATTGGGTGACTTCAACTACCCAAACATAGACTGGGAGCATTACTCTAGCCCCAACACCCTAGCCCAAAGGTTCCTAGAATTTATAAACTCAAATGCTATGGAACAACTTGTTACTACTCCTACAAGAGGGGAAAACATACTGGACCTGATCATCACCAACATGGGGACTCTATGCTCCAGACCAGAAGTGTATCCCTCACTTTTTAGATCAGACAATAAACTAATCTCACTGGATATTCACATCCCCAACCCACCCCCTGCCCAGAAAACCACAGTGAAAAACTTCTCTGAAGCTAATTTCACACTCCTCAAAACCGAGGTGGAATCCTTCAAAGCCCCCGGGCCTGTGGAAAATACGCCCCAGGCCGCAGAATCCTTTATAAACGCATTTTACGAACACCTTCAGGAATGTTTGGATCATGCAATTCCAAATAAAACCAAGACCCAATCCCCCAAAGGCAGGCGTCCTGTATGGTGGACCCCAGCCATAAACAAGCTATACAATAGAAGGATGAAGCTACTACATGATAGAGCAAAATCACATAAAGGGAAGGCATCTCTGATCAGTATTAGCAAAAAACTATGAGCACTCATAAAATCATCTAAGGCCAGTTTCGAGAGAAAAATTGCACAGGACACTAGGGATAATCACAAGGCTTTCTTTAGTTATGTTAGAAACCTGGGTGGGAATTCCCAGATATGCTCAGAATTAGTGTAAAATGACAAAAAATACACCGAACCCACAGGCATCGCCAACATCTTAGCTGACAGGTTCAGCGCAAACTTCTCTCTCCCTCCCCACCAAAAGAGCAAATATCTATCCCAACAGAGTGCTGCCCCCCTGACATCTCAGATGCTCAGGTAAGAGCCGCCCTCTCCAAAGCAAAAAACACAGCATCTATGGGACCTGATGGTGTCCCGGGCTGCATCCTACATGAACTCCATGAAGAGCTAAATCCAAATATAAAGCTACTGTTCAATCTCAGCCTTACTACAGGGTATGTACCCAAAGAGTGGCATACAGCAACAGTGGTCCCCCTCCACAAAGGTGGTGCCTCAACGGATCCTGGAAACTACCACCCCATAAGCCTGACTAGCCTGGTCTGCAAAGCTATGGAAAGGATCATTTTGGACCTCATAAATAAAGATATTGGGGACCTACAGACACTGGATCCTACCCAGTTTGGCTTTGTTAAGGGCAGATCCTGCCTCTTGAACCTGGTCGATTTCTTTGAAACAGTCACCAAGGCCATTGATGATGGGAAGGTGGTCCACACAGCCTACCTGGACCTCGCGAAAGCCTTTGATACAATACCCCACTCGGGCATCATAGATAAGCTCACCAGCTTAAATATAAACCCCTATGTCACCAGATGGGTTGCAAACTGGCTCAAGGACAGAACCCACATGGTTAGACTTGCTGAAGCCATGTCAGACTCCAAACCAGTTACAAGTGGCTTCCCGCAGGGCTCAGTCCTGGGACCTCTCTTGTTCGGTATGTATTTCTTGGAGGTACAGGCTAACACGGAAGGACTATGGCTGACCAAGTTCGCAGATGACTGCAAAGTGGGCGCCATAATCGACTCCAAAAGGGCCTCATAGAAACTGACAACTGGTGCCAGACCCATGGCCTCAAACTTAACGCCAAAAAATGTATAGTCACCCCCTTTGGCAAAAACAAAGTGCCCACAAATTACCACATAGGTGGTAATCCATTAAGTACAGAAGAAGTAATTAGGGACCTGGGGACCCAAGTTGATAGCAATCTCTCATTTGACAACCACATGGCCAAAGTGGTTAGAAAAACATTTTATATAACCCACCTAATCATGAAGGGATTCACATCTAGATCAGGAGAGGTCATTGTGCCTCTATACTCATCCCTCATCAGGACCATAATTGAGTACAATGCCCCTTTTGGGATGTACCTTACCAGACACCTGCAGCAACTAGAAAGACCCCAAAAATACCTCACCAAGAGGATCAAAGGGCTCAAACAGATGCCATATGCTGCCCGGTTAAAGAAACTCCAACTCTATTCAGTGGCATACCACCTGCTCAGAGGCGATCCGTGCCTGACTTATAAAGCCATGTCCAACCCGGAATTAATGGGCATGCTGCACCTTAAAAAATCCAAATCCCATTGACCTACACGCGTGAGAGATTTGAACCTCAGCACTGAAATAAATAAGACATGCTGGAGGGACAGATTCATAACCCAGAGGCTCCCTTCACTCTGGAATAAAATCCCAGTCCAGGTTAGGCAGAGTCCCTCATTGACTCTCTTCAAGAGAAATCTTGATGAGTGGATGGGAGATCGTAGGTTTACCCCGGGTATCACTTCTGTGTCACTGTTAGACAGAGGCACAGTATACTAACCTCATAAAAGGGCACAGTAAAATTCATTTAAATGGGTGGCGAAAGCCAAACACACTCTGGCTAGGCTTATAAGTGCCCTAGGGCAGATAGCCTAGTATGAACCTATGAACCTATGAACTGCTATGAATGTCACTATCTTTCATCTATAGCAAAAGAAAGCCATCTTGAGCCTAATGTTTTTTTGTTTTTCCAAGAGAAAACATGTGTATATTGGTAAAGCAAAATAATGTTGGTAGCTATTCAAAGTGTTAATGTATTCATAAAGCTTTGTGTCCAAGTTTAAATAAACTACTATTGCTATTTTTCTACTTATGCTAGGTAACTAATCTAGTACAAGAACACAGTTAAATGCCTGAAAAGTGTTCATATATTGCAGTGATACTGACACTGACAAGCAACACTGCCCTTTAGTACAGGAGACTAAAACAGTGATGGGCAAAAATGCTCTTGATAGATGGCAGTGGGGCGTGATTACAACATGGGTACTTAAAGAAAGCTAAAGCAGATAAAAGGAGAAATAGATAAAAAGGTACAAAAGGAAATGGAAGGAAAAAGAAATACCAAACATTAAACTGGATATCTGTCTATGCACTGCTTACTTTCCTGGCCAGGTGTTCCATGTTTTGAACAAGTGACATGGTCAGTGACAGCAGAAATGCTATTAGGTAATGTGTGAAGTTGCGAATGAGGGCAATTTGCACCTCAACTCTTTTCTCAACGACTTCTTAGATTCACATACAGTTGCTAATTCCTAATTACACCTCTGCCGTTAGCAGCAGAATTATTTTTTTTTTGAGTTCTAATAACCACTACACCCCCTTCACAGCATTTCACAGCGAGTTTAGTCTCACTGCTATCTGTTTTGTTGGATGTATATTATAGTAATGTAACAAAAATGCAGAACCCTATGCTTACATTTTTATTTGACATTATGCCTAGCACAGTGATCAACAGCCAGATACACAGTGAGCATACATCTCAACTGCACAGATTTTCGCAGAATGTCCACATTTTTGCCTCATATTTTTGGTGTATTCCTCCTAAAATCTGTACCCTTCTGGCAAATAGCTGAGGATTTAAAGTCATTAAATAATGACAAACATTTGAGTTTAAGACTCCACATCATTCAGAAAATTCATGCTAATGCAAAACGTATTATTTTATCAACTTTCTAAGTTTTTACGAGCAATACTTAAAATCTGTCCCCATTTGTCCCCCATCATTTTAGGCTTTGTCCAGATTTTTTGCTCTAAGAGGTTGAGAGGTATGATAAGGAGTAAACAGTACCAAAAACAATAAAGATGACCTGTATATACCCCTGTTCCGATCACTGTCATTGAATGTGCACTTGGGTTAACATAAAACCTTTGTTGCAACATACTGGGCTTTTTGTTTGGAAAGCAGAAAAGAATGCATTACTTTTTACTATTGTGTATAACTTAGATCTGATGAAGCTCTGACAAGGGCAAAATTGCTCATTTCTTGTTTTAACTTAATAAACCATGGTTTAACAACTAATACCAGCTTAAATGCTGTTTTCTTATTTTAATAAGAATGCAAAGTGGTTTTGGACATGGATCTTACATAAGAGATTCTGACAACATTACAACATTCTACTTTATTCATTTATATGCTGTTAGAGAATGGACAACTAAGTGTGACTGGAGAATGAATGTTCTCCAGCAGGATATTAATGTACAGGTAATGCCTACTGAAAAATGAGTCTGACACTTCATGGCAGCATATTAAGATGCTGAAAGGCTCAGACTGTAAGGAAGCTAACCCCTGCCATTATTTTACAGTCTCTAATCAGTGCTTTTGCTATTCAGTGAGTGTAAAATTAAAAAATCAAAACAAAGAAAAAAATGTAAAAAAAAAAAGTTAGTGTATTGGGAGTGTATGCATGTATGAAAGTGAGAGTAAGAATTACTTAGCAATTCTTTTACACTTGATAAGCAGCATTTTTGCTATTTAGTGAAGCTGGCCATGGTAGTGCAGTGGTTAGCGTTGCCGCCTCACAGCAAGAGGTTCTCTGGTTCGATCCTCGGCTGGGGTTCCTTCTGTGTGGAGTCTGCATATCCTCCCTGTGGTCGCGTGGGTTTCCTCTGGGTGATCCGGTTTCCTCCCACATCCCAAAGACATGCTGTAGGTGAATTGGACACTCTAAATTGGCCCTAGGTGTGTATGCGTGCATGTTTGCCTTCTGTGGAAGGTTGGGCTCCGGGCTGGCAACTCAACACTGTGAAACTCCACTGCCAATCATGAGCGGACAGATGATCCGCTGTGGCGACCCCTAACCGGGAAAAAGCCAGAAGAAGAAGTAAAGGTAATATTAAAAACATCAAAAAAAGAAATAATAGAGTGTGTGTGTGTACTTGAATGCATGAAAGAGGAAGTATTTATGTGGGGGAAAGAGAAGGAGTATGCAGAGGTAGCAGCAGTTAGAATTACGAGGTATGCATACATCTCAACCTCTTAGCTCAAGAAATATAGGGTAAGCCGAAAATGAAGTGGGGAGGGGGCAAAATAGGAAGAGATTTTACCATTGCAGTTATAAAATTAGAAAGTTTCTAGAGTAAAGGATTTGTTTTAGCATGTATTTTCTGAAGGAATTAACGTCAAAAAACTCAAATATATGTTGTTATTTAGTGACTTCAGTCCCCAATGATTCGTCAGCAAACCACAAATGTTTTGAATAACACACCCAAAAAATAGGTAAAAATCTGTACATTCTTTGAAAATCCTATATTTTGGATGTAAAATACTTTCTCAAAAAGCAGCCACATATACTATGGCAAGTTTGAAACATTAAGTGGAGGAACTATTTTTCATAACAAATATATACAATAGTAATTATAATAATAGTAAGTAAGACAAAACAATTTTACAGACCATTCTCTAAACACAGTAATGCCTGTCAGGCTGTGTGTTACTGTGTAAATACCACCATTCAGGGAATGTAGAAACCCTCCTTCCTTGGCTTCAGAACACCCCTGACCAAATGCCATTTGCAAACTAACACTCTCCCTGTTGGGCATTATTGCTTGCACATCATTCCTGTATACTTACTTTTCCATTTATTTTTATTTTGCTTTATTTCTATCTATCTGTCTATCTATTTATCTATCTATATATTTGTCTCTCTATCTGTCTATCTATCTATCTATCTATCTATCTATCTATCTATCTATCTATCTATCATATTTTTTATGTACTGTCAAGAAACATAATTGTTAAATATTCTAGAAAGCTGAAGTCAAGCTCTAAGCTGAGACACAAGAATTTTAAAATGCCAAATTGTAATTATGTACACCTTTCTTTAAGAGTGTTATTTATTTATTTTATTTTTTTAAATATTGTTGACCAGGTTAGTTCCACTAAGCTAGTATTTTGTTTTCAGGGAAACCTGAGATACTATTTATACTACTAGAGGAAATTTAGCCAGGGCATCAGGAAACTTCCCATGCTCTTTTAAATATGTGTTGTTGGATCTTTTACATACACCTGAGCTACAACTAACTCATGCAGATTGGACCTCAGGTTAACATCTCATCCAAACAACACTGAATACAAAATACCTATTAAATACCTGAAATTTGTTTTTATGTTACATTCTACAGCATCTGGAATGTGTATTAGTTATGCCATTAACAGCATCATCTATTAATATGTGTTTAACTGGATCTCTATCAGTTGATCGAGTTTCCAGAAACTTGAAATTCATATGGTTGAGACCATATAACTGAGTTTTTGAAAACTCAAAACTTTTGAATAGAGATAGAGGTACAGCAAGGATCAGAAAATGTACCCTTTTCTTCATTGTAGTGCGATCTCAGAGTTGGTATATATATAATTTGCAGGGGGTGTGGGGGATGCAGGGGGGCTTGCCCCACTGCATAAATTAAAAACAAAATGTAGATGTTTGTGTTTTTTTGATGTTCGAGTTTTTGGAAACGCGATCATATGGTCTCGGACGTATGAATTTTGAGATTCTGAAAACTCAATTATCTGACATAGATCCATTTAACTATATATGAAACCAACTCACATATCTGATACAATCAGTTAATTTGTACTAAAATCAGATATGATAATATTTTGGATATACACAACTCATAACCCTTACATATGCTATACAACTCCAAGTATTTGATTGAATACTCTGCATTTTCTAACCTGCAATTCATCTACATTGTTGTTAAAATCATACACTTGTTTAAACTATTTTATGCGTTGCTTACTCGTTTTCTTCTGGCTAACGGTTCACCTGAATATGACATAGAATACTTTTTTTGTCCACTCTTCTTTCTTTTCATTCCTTCCACTCTCACTTGCTCAAAGAAATATTCACCTCCCATATGTGTTCCGCCCATCACTATTACCCTGCCATCCTCCAAATCACTTGTGTTATTAAGCTTGACATAATTTTCTTGTTATCACCCATTAGTGGAACTCATTTCCAGTCTTGATGTCTCCCTTACATTAATATTTTTTTGACATTTAAACCATCTTGCAATCTTGCAACCATGATACTATTTTTTTATCCATTTATATTTCTCAGTTCAGTGTCTCATTTATTGACACCATTATTTCACTTTGAGATCTTTTTTATATCTGTGGACCACTACAATACATATTTGTACAAGCAGCTTTCTTCGGCTCATATGTCCACAGTATATCAATTATTTTATTTGCCATTGAGTTATTAATTGGGTTATGCGACATTAAATTGTTTGGCACCTTTGGAAGAATTCATAAAACTGCAACAGATAACATCATCTGATCTATATAGCTCATTCATTTGTTTTCACATCATATTGTGTATTATGGTGTTTTTCAATATATAAACTTCTGAATCTGCATATTTAAGGAACTGATTTTCTAGATGAACATTATTAAGTTGCTAAAAGCATTTGTTAAGCTGTAGCATCAGTATCATCTGGTAACTCTTCATTTATAAACCGGCTACTTTTTGGCTGGATTTTTGGCTCAATAGTAAGATTATTTTATTTATGCCAAAGTTATGGATAAATCAGCTCTGGGAATTATTTACATTAGTTAAGTACTGTCATTTGTATAAAAGTACTGCAGACATGGTTACAAATCCGATCACACATTAAGTGGATAAAGTGAGAAACAGCCACATAACAGTCAATTGTAATGAGCACATATAATCCGATACAAGATTCAACATAAAATTAAAATGCATTGTCACACATTCCTTAGCAAGTGTAAATAACCAACCCTTATTGATGCAGGCAATCTGCTTGCCATATACCATATCAAATTTTACAGTATTTGAAAAAAACAATGAGCTGTTTTCATAATTCATTTCATGCATACGCACCTCCCCTTGAAAATTGTTGATATCATGAAAGATGGCTCACTACCAACATTAGGGTATAAGGTATTACTTTTCTATGCTACATGCTACAGCAAGTTAGCCAATTTGTCACATATTTCTCACAGTTGGAACACCCATCCTTGAAAACTTAACAGATTTTTGTTCTGTGTTTTTATTAGGTTTATGTTTATATTTGTTATATGTACATACATTGTAATTAGCAGTTCATCTGTAAATAATTGTAGTCTTATGTAACTTGTATGATGTCAGTCAGAGCATTTCTGTCCAGAGCCTCTACAGAAAATGGGTCTTGTGCCCAGATGGAATTTCAGAGTAAGTATAAGCAATAAATAATTAAATAAAATCAATAAATACTTGCATGGTCAGTGAAATGACACGTAGCTGGGACATGTAAAATTAAGGTATCAAGACTGGTGATATTTCTTTGGTAAATTTGTACAAATAAAGGAGAGGGACGAGAGACTACCGTGGTCTGGTATGTTAGTAAATAAGTCTGTTATCAGGGAAGGATTAGTATATCAGTGAATGAAGCAGAAAAGCTGATATTAATGGTGTGTCCTTTGACAAGAATGGGAGAATTAAAACAGTCATGGGCATATGTGTAACATGGGCTCTCTGAATAATGTATTGTGCTGCTATGGGGATCACTGGGAACAACACTGAGATTCCATTTCTAGAAGAGCAGTGGATAAACAAGTAGACATTTCATGTTATCAGTTAAATGGCAGCATAAGGAATGGCTGAGGGAGTGGAAGACGCATGTCTGTTTGGGTGTAGAGACTAAGAGTGAGTAAACAGCATGAGACAATGAAGATGGTAATAATATTTCATAGTATAAATATTTTTTGTTAGCTTCCTTTACTAGATGGAATGAAGAGAGCAATTTTTTAGAATTATTAAGACTACGCTTCTTTACTATGGATATCATGTATAAGATGTGGGATCAGATGATGTCATGTTAGAGGGGGGTGGGTCTTTTTATTTAAAATGGTGTTAACCTCCTCTTCTTTCTCTTAAGACACAAATGTTTCCCTTTTCATTCATCCAGGTACTAGTAAAAATTCATAACTGCTATCAATTAAGTAAAAAGGTTTGATTAAAACAAACAAGTGGAACAAGAAAATGTAAAAGAAGATAATTCATCAAAATACAGACATAGTAGGGCTAGTGCATTGGCAGCTCATGGAAACCGAGGGTGATGAGGCAGGGGATTTAAATAGTACAATGACAAATGAGGGAATGTTGTTTTATGTCCCATGCATGTCATGGAGCACAAGCCTTAACTTTCAAAAATATTCTTTGTATCACTAAATTAAAGTTGACAAATATATGCATTGCTATTGTTGAACGAGCAGAATGTTCTAATGGTGGAGAGCACTGCTGTGTGTATCCACAGCTGAAGCCTTTTTGTGTCATTATTAGTAGATGCTTATATGACATTAGATAAAAATGAACACTGTTTGAAGATGCAGACCCATGTGTTGTATGAATCATGATGCAAAAGAGTGTTGACTAAACATAACAAGTGGTGCTTTAATCTTAATGGCAAACACTCCACTCTACATTAGACCAGGTTATAAGAGTAACAGGTTTAATTCAAAGACATTTTTTCTGCAGCTTTATTTTGAACTACTCTTTAAACTGTAACCTTATTATGGATCACTTGTTTTACTCCACCATTATATTTCCTGTATGTGTCTGTGTGTTTGTTGAGGTATTGCTTAATTGTGCTTTCTTTACTTCTTGTTTTAAATTTATGTCTTTAGTGGTTGGCTGTTACAACTTTATTTATAGTCACACTATATTCTTTAAGTTTCTTAGACCATTGTATTTACACACACCATAAATTCACACAGGACACACATACACACACACACACACACACACACACACACACACACACACACACACACACACACACACACACGCATGCGTATATATATGTATATGATTTAGTTTCATAATTTAGCAAGTCAGTATTCTGGCCAGTTGACTATCATGGTGAGTGATTTGCAATTTTTTGCATCTCCACTATTCTTGATTTGGCACACGACAAGAAGCTAAGTTTACATTCTCATCAAGAGCTTGGAACTTTGATACCACGTATCTACTTACACCATTCGCCTATTAAAACTAAGTTCCATCTAATACCATCATTACGTCCATTTTCCTGCTCACAGAACAACTGGCCACCTCCATTACATGTTCTTTGAGCTTTACCCATTTCATATCTTAGACTTTTTATTTAGTCTCCAGCAATAATGCTATATTTATTCACTGCAGTCTTTTGTATCTGATCTGATTCTCTCTGCACAGATCCTAGACCTAACACATGCTAAAATGATATTTAAAGATGAACTTGTATCATTTATTACTCTCTCTGCCTTTCCACATGAGTGGAAACATTTTTTCTGCTATTTGCTGTATCACCAAACAAAAAACAGAAATATTCCTGTACCAGGTTGAACAATCAACAGAACTACTTTAAGAAGTAGAAACACTTCTATATATGTAACTGTTAATGAACAACAAAAACATTTATCAATAGCATACCTCAAAGCTGTAGAACATTTACAACAGTATGAGATGGCTAAGACTCTTGAAACATATCATCTGAGCCTACCTACCTGTAGGTTTTGGCTGAGTGGGGAACATTAATGATATATGAGCGAAGGAGCCAAGGGTCAAGGAGGCTACCGAACCTGGCTATCCTCTTTTAACTGCTTAACCTGGATACATTCTCCTAGATGATAGCCAGATCCAGCTGTATAGACATAGTGGAATAAAGCTTAGAGTGCAACTGTGACTCAGGTGCCCCTCCAGTTTGAGTAGCAGACTGGTCAACTGGCAGAAAGAGAGAGAGAGAGAGAAATGGAGGGTTAGGCCCTGTTTACCTCTCTCATGGGGAAGGAAAGATGTGGGAGGGGTTTAAACATAGGAACACACTTGCAAAGCATAAGGAAGAGGTGGGAAGGATTTACTGGTCTATACTGGATAATCAAACTTTCAAAAGTTCGACTGTGATATGGTCGACACCATATGATCGAATTTTTGAAAATTCGTTTTAACGGAGGTCTCCGTATAGCACGGAATGGGAAGATTTTCATTTTCTGCACTGTAGTGCAATCTCAGAGTTGGTATATTTAAAGAGTGGGGGGTGTGGGGGGGTGCAGGGGGGCTTGCCCCCCCCCACTTAAAACGTTCAGGTAGGTTATTTGTGAAGTTTCTTTTCTTTTTATTAGATTTTCAAACTTTTAAAAGTTTGATCATATGGTGTCGACCATATGACAGTCGAACTTTTGAAAGTTTGATTATTTAATATATACCTGGGATTTACACATGGGAACACACAAGTAAAGAATATGAAAGAGGTGGGAGGGGTTTACACATGGAAACACACATGTAAAGCATAATTTCCTAGCATTGACCAAGAAAGAATATCTGCTGTGCTTCTTCATATTAGGGAGACGATTATCATGCAAGCTTACATCTCTTGTGGAAGAAAGGAGCAACCAGGCTCTGACATCTACTGTACCTTCCATTCTTACTGAGCATGCAGGGGAAGGGGATATGAGGGAGTGCTCATCCTCTAACATATGACTCTGGCCAGTGGGGAAAAGGGTAGACTACTTAGGATTGCTGTACTGAAACAAGCAAGTTGTAGGACTCTTTCCTAATCTACTAGATGGCTGGCTGTTACCCTTGAGAGAATGAACGGGGATGCTGGGTGATGGTAGGTGCAATACTGCACAGGAAGAATGAAAGCAAAATAATAAACAAATAAATAAATACATCAATCAATCAATGAATCAATCAGTCAATCAGTCAGTCAATACACATATAATTACATAAATACATAAACAAACAGGCAAATAAAAATCAGAACCGGTAGGCAGAATCAGTGAAATGTATTAGTTTTGGTGACATACTATACTTAATATACCCATAGATCAAAGCCCAAAACTCACCAAAGATTCATGCATCCCTGTAGCAGAGTAATGCTGTTGCCACTACTTTACAGGGTGGAGGATCTCCTTGAAAGATATTACATCTGTTAAGGGGAAACTGTGTTGATTATGAGTAAACTTTGCATCACCATATTAAAGTTTTGATTAACATAAAGTGGCACAAAGGAACAGATTTGTTTATAAATATATATATATATATATATAGATGTGTATATATATATATATATATATATATATATATATATATATATATATATATATATGCACACAGATAGACATATATGTGTATATATATATATATATATATATATATATATATATATATACGGAGAGAGAGAGAGAGAGAGATGTAAATAAGGAAATATGTGCTGTGATAAAATCATTACTGACTATACACCTAAATAATCAAATGAAAAATAAGAAATTGGCATGACAAAGTCTTACAGTGATGAAATATATGTAAGTTCAAGTAAACCAGTCTATAAGAAGCATCAAAAACAACTGATCATGGGTGACTGTCTTAGGTTCAAATGTTTGTAGGCAGCTACTTAGCAATAGCCAATTAAATCTTTTCAAGTCTAGCCATCCAATCCCACTGTTTCACCACACTAGTTACTTATAATTTTTTGTAAGTGATAGAAGTCTAGGCCTGAAGTAAATTTGCATTTTCCCATCGAGTCACCTAAGTACATTTGAAGGTAATAAGGGATGTGCTTTGCTTTACATACAGTGAAATGTTGTTTCAGAGGTGGTGAAATATTTGGGATAGGGAGATCTGTCAAACCAAAGAGTGCTGTTTATGTTGCAATGTAAATTTAGGTTCCTTGGTGTTATATGTGATTTGTAACCAGTCTTGTGGATATGTAGGTCATCAGGCAAGGCCGTGCCATTTACAGCTTTGTAAACTGGGCAGAGATTGCCTCCTGTAGTAATTTGTAGCAAATTAAGGAGAAAGACAAGACTTTTGGATAGCATGGGTGACACAGAGTACATACACCTGATACCTTTTGTTGAGAAGCCACTGGTTTCTTCAAGTAAAGTTCCATGCCTGTACAGCTACATGCTGAGAAGTTCACTGTATTTCATTATAGGCCTGTTGAGGCATAAGGAGGGGGGAGTGATGACCTCTACAGACTGAGAAGAGATGACCTTAACGATCAGCTGGGTGAGGTAAAAACATCCAGTAATGACAGTGGACACATGGTTGTCAAAGGAGATTTTATTTACAAAGGTGCCTGTTTCTCTAATGGCAGTGCATCATTTAAGGGGGCGCCATTTATATGGGAGGTATCTGAGAGTTCCTGTTTCCCAAACTATATAATGCTACCAATTCTAGTATTCAGATTTAGACTATAACCCTGACAACATGTGTTTGCTCAAGTTAGGCCAGCTTGTGGAAATGAATGTATTCATGGCAGCTGATGACTGCTCTCTGTTTGCAATTGTCTATGAATGCATTCATTCAGAAATTTGTAATACTAGATTTTGCAGCAGAGAAGTAAATGACAAAACAGAGAGCTAGGGGCACTGTTGGCTAGTCCATTGTGGAGAGTGCACTATGACCTTTAATAGAGTGTTACCAGTTGACAGTCCAGTTGACTACTTGGGCAATTATACTGAGTTTGATCACTTTACTGATGATGCCAGAGTGAGATATCGTGTCAGAGGTCTTAGATAAATCAAAAAAAGATGTGACTCTTTTAAAGAAACCAGCTAGGTTTAATAAGTGCAATCTGCCTTTCAAAATCAGATTGTTTATGGTTTTCACATTTATGAGGTCCGTCATGATGTGTTTCATTTGTGAAGTCCATCATGATGTATTCTTCACCTTACAAATGATGCTGATGAGGCTGATAGGTTAGTTGTTGTCAGGTTCTGTGATGGGGCCTGCCTTATGGAGGAGAAGTACAGCCACTCATGCTTCTTCTACCTATCCAGTGGTGGTGGTGAAGGGAGGGTTGAATAATTAAAGAAGCATGAAGAGTCTAATAGGAGGTGATTAATACTGACCCTGAAACTGACGAGTATATTATCTGGATCCATGAAGCTGATATATCTTGTTTTCTAGAATTTATTTATTTATTTATTTATTTATTTATTTTTGCATTTGTTCAGATGTGATTCCCTGGGGAGAGGAATAAGGACTGAAATCTTTCCACTGTGAAGTTTGTGCAACAGAGGGGAGAAAATTAAGATAGAGGTCTTCTGTTTGTCTAAGATACCAAAATGTATTCTTCATTCTCCCAGAAACTGGAATTCCTGTCAGAAATTACTAAGGCGAACACTGTAGTTTCTGCTTCTACCCCCCCCCCCCCTTAAAAGCCTTAAACTCCTCGGAATCCTGCAGTCTGTTTTCCAGACAAGAAATCCAGAGTCACTTCTGTAAGTGAATTATTTTATGCTGTACTTGTAACCTGAGGGCACAAAACTCCAAAGCACACATGGTCAATTGTTAGTAGGATTTGACTGATGAAATTCACCAGTTCGTATCTTTGTTGTCAGTTGCATGCAGCACAGTAGATCTCATGATATGAGCTGCATATAGAGCTGTTGAATATTCCAACAGAGCCGAAGGATTTGGCACTGGAGTCTGGCTGCATGCATGACTCAGACTTACTGAGGACAATAAAGTGACATTTATTATTCCATTCTACCAGGGGCGATGCATTTTTGGTCCTGAGATTAATATACAATAGGAGAACACAGTGGAGTAGGGTAAGAGCCCCACTGATGTTAGTACTTCGGCTACTTTGTTGGACCTTTTCAAGAATGAAGGCAAATACACCAATTCATTGCACATAGCAAAAAAATTAAATAAATAAAAAATAAAGAAAAAGTGTAAAAACTCCAATACGTGGGGCAGGTAGTCAGCAGATAGACACAGGCCACTTACAGGTAGTACTTGGTCTCACAGAAATATGTCATCTTACATAGATAAAGCTGCACAATAATGTTCAGAGTTTACAAGTTTCCCTGTTTACGTAGCCACAACCCAATCACTAACCTTGCATGACACCGCACTCTATCAAAAACAAGCTGCTCTCAATAAAAATGTTATTCACTCCTTTGGCAGTAGTCACTGCAGACACATCAGCTCTAGGGTGCAGAACATTGCAGTATACTAGAAGTAACAGTAATCCTTCTGTTCCTCAAGCCATTTACACCTTTCTACTTCAGGTATAATTGCCATCCTCTCTTGCATCATAAATGTGGTTTGGTAAATCAAAAAGTTAGGAGGAACTAAATATTATCCCATATATCAAGAATCCATTTGAGTTTGAGAATAGGCTAAGCCAGACAGGCACTTTCCGATAGTCAATCACATTCCAGTTCAGTAGTAGCAAAGGTCATTCACTGCCCGCTGGTGAATCAAAAATAGCCCCCTGTCCTTTAATGGCTTAGTAACAAGTTTGATTCACAAGCTGACTCCAACAAAGGAAAAATCTTCTCCCTCCCATTCAAAAGTTGGGTACCCCTGAGATTCAGTGATCCAAACATGTCTTCCTCTACTCCTTCCTTCTGATAGTGTTTATCCTGAAAGCCAAATTATTCAAGTTCAAAATCATTGGCATAACCTCATCTTCAAGACTAAAGGTATGTTTTTCACTTTTTCTGCCTCAACTTCTGGAAAAGTCATATCTATATGTCAATTCAGGATACTCTAATGTACTCATGTGACATGTTTTTCGTGGATATTCCCTCTCTGCTGTTAATTGCATGGCTTCTACATTTCCAGTAGCAGTCAGAAATCCATTATTTTCTTACAGACTGATACAGAGTATTTGCTCCTCACAAAAGCACAACATATAAAAACCTTTCATGAAATGTCAGTTTGTTTCATTCACTGAGGTTCGTACATTCATAGTTATACTAGGCTAATAACATCAAGGGCCACTTTAAGCCTAGCCATCCATCCTAAATGTATCAAACAAGTTTGCTACCCTAGAGATTCTTTTTACGGGTGTGTGGAAGTTAAAATATGACTGGTCAAACATATACAGAGTGCCTCTATCCATTTGCGATATCGGTGATAGACCAGGGGTGAAGTTCTGATTTCCTATAAACTGGTCCAGGTTACACTTCAATAGGACGAGGGAAGAACGCTACTTCATATGGATGTAAAGCATGTTCCAGAGAAGGGTCATTTTTTAAGACACGTTCCCGTCCCTCCAACATGTTCTATTTATGTCACAAGAAAAGCTTGTGTTCCTTGATCAAGTTGTTATGATGATGTTTGTTTTGCAGATGTGCAAGAGCTCTGTCAGAACATTCTACTGGGATGTCCTTTATGCAAGACATAAATCACCCTGCAGCAGTCTGTAGGAGACAGCATGTAGGGATATGGTTTGAGGGGATCCACATAGGACATGTTGTTAAAGCCATGTGTTTTTTTTTGTGAGGAACATCTGTGGATGTTCCAGTTTTTGAATGTGCCTGGTCAGGTACATACTGAAGGGGTATAGTACTGAATGACTTGGCCACTACAAAGGAGTGGGACCCTGTCACTCCATCAATGCATGAATATCTGGTAAAAATTGCTTGGCCATTGCTTATTCAAAATTCACTTTGCCTTGCTTTTGAGTAGGCAATTTTAGCATCTCCCTTACATGGAAAGTCAGGTGGGACAATGTCTGAGGCTAGATATGTAGATTTCAGTTTCTTTAATATTTTTACTTGTGGGACTTTCTGAGTTATGATTAAATGCATCATATTCTGGCTTTTGAAGACTATATATATATATATATATATATATATATATATATATATATATATATAAACATACATATATTCTAGCTTTTGAAGACTATAAATTATGGCGCTATAGAAGCTGCCTGTTGAATGTAATGTTTATTGAAGTTACAAGCAGTTATAGTTTCTCCTGGTTTAGTCAGGTTATTTATGGTACTCCAAAACTGGTATGAGTTATTTTTAGTATGCTGTTTTTAGATCAATGAAGTAACTATAGTTGCTGTTTTGCGTTATCTTTTTAATTGGTTTTGAGATATTCAATAGTTATGAGATTTTGCATAGCTGGGTCGATTTTCCATTCTTTCCAAGCTTTGTGAATAATTCTTATGTTCAGTGTTAAGCATTGAGCAGGTTTAAATTTTTTTTCTGCCTACACATACTCTTCAAGGTATAATATTTAAGACTGCTTGGTTGAAGAATTCTATAGTATCACCTAGTGGTAGATATTTTAATGGATTACAGTTTTATATATAAAGTAATAGTAATTCTTATATTTTGTTTTAAGAACAAAACCAGTTGTGCAGCGATTCCTTACGTGAATGTTTTTTTTTTTTTTTTTTTCAAATTGCTATGTGGAATGTTACTTGTTGAGTATGGTAGCAAATCTACTTAGGCTACATTTCTGTGATTATTGGTCAGCTACTATCCTTTCCAGTATGCTGTATTTACCATAAACAATTCAGTATGTTGACCTCACCATCAGAATTGTGTTATAGACATATAAAACATGTTGTTTAATTGCATGCAGTTAACCTGAATGCACTAATACCAAAGCTTGAGAGAAGGCCTAGCATGTCTCTGTGGTGATGTGGTTGCTCACATCAGTTATCTGGAGGAACGTTTGGAACCTAAAATGGAAAAAACATCACAGCGTGTAGCCTGCTAGAGGGGAGGAATGCATTGTAGTTCCTTAGCCTGATGATAGTTAATGTCTGTTCTGCAACACAAATGGCCAAGTGCCAGTGAAAAGTCTTCATCCAGTGGCATAAGGTTTTGACTTCATTCACCAGTCCAATTTTGGGTGATGAAGCCTGATCCTCACACCACTGTACAAAGCTACCCTCCCAGCTGCAAGTAAAGGATTGGGAGGAAGCAGGGGAAGAAGCTATTCCATGGCTGCTCGGATGATGCCCCCTTTTGATTATCTCGTGTTTTGTGCAAGCAGGCTCCCCTGCATTGGAAACAAATGAGGTCAAGACCTGCAGAGGTAAACTTGATGGTTGGCAGTGAAGCAGACAGTATAAGCATGTAAGAAATAATACTGAAGCCTATCAAGTACCAGCTCTTTGAAGCAGTACTGATTTGCCATGTTTAACTGAAGCACGTCTTTGGTATGTGTGGTTTATGTTTGTTTGCTACATTTTGTATTATTATTAGAGGGGTTCATTTGCTGTTTTATTTGGTTCTTTGGGTTTTGCATTGTATGTGAAAGCAATTCTAGGTTTGCGTGTTTACAATTTCTCTACAGCTGTGCAATCATGGGGTTAGTAAATGTATTTAAAGGAAATATGAACTGCACCTATATGAGGGATACAAACCTCTTGCAACAATGTTTTGTTCATGTGTTGTTTTAGTCATAGCACATCAGAATTACTTAGTCAATATTTGTTGTCCCAGTGTTTCCCTTCCCATTCTTCTGTCAATGATATATCAGGAAAATGGAGAAGATGGATGGAAAATGTATGCATTGATGGCATTCATCTGCAATTCATAAACCTGAAAACCATCTTAGTGCTCCCTGTGGTCAAAAAAAGTTCTCATGCCTTAAACATAATCCCTCTTGACAGTTACTAGACATCAGGTAAAAAGTTTTTCTATAAATTTCTACTTCAATTTTGTCAGTGGATCTATATTTAATTTACTAAGTTTAAAAAATGTGTAATTGTATGTACTGCATCCTGAGCAGCTATGGACTTACTTCCTGATTCTGTGTGATCTGGCAGCATCCTCTGATGAGGTCATCAGGAGATATCTATTAAATGCCTTGCTATTGTGCTCATTACCTGTTCTGTTATGTGTTAAAATATGCAGCACCACATGACTCACAATCAGGAAGTACCTGCTATATGCTCATCATGAAAGAAATGCAAACGCAAGTGCATTAACCTTAATAAAAATAGTTCCAATGAATACACTAATGTAAAATGATGTTTTGGAAACCAGAACACCCACTTTATTTGATGGGAGCATAATTAATGCAAAAAGCAATGTTAGCAAGAACACCTCTGCATGTGCTCTTTAACCGAGGAGTAATTAACAATGAATGGATGCTCTTGGATGCTCACTGCTATGGTACTTTTTTTGGCCAGGAATGGAATTACGAGGAAAAAGAGAACTTCCCATCCCCCACATTCCCCACCTACAAACAAACAAACATGATTGGGTTAGTATCACATGTCTCTTCTATTAGAAGTGATACTCCACAATGCATCCAAATGCATGGCTGCACGTTAAGTCTTTGCTTGCTATGAGTACTTCTAAAAATGCATAATACGTGCCATGTTACCATACGTCATTGTAAACTAACAAAACAGTAGGAACTGTCTGTTCTTCTCCTTTTCTGTCTAAATAGCTCCATAAAAATGCCCTGCAATAACAGACTGAGCATCAGTGTCCAGTGTGTGTGTGTGTGTGTGTGTGTGTGTGTGTGTGTGTGTGTGTGTGTGTGTGTGTGTATGTGTGCATGCGTGTGGTGTGTGTGTGTGTGTGTGTGTGTGTGTGTGTGTGTGTGTGTGTGTGTGTGTGTGTGTGTGTGTGTTTGTGTAAAATGCCCCATTTAAAGGCACTGTCTCTGCTCAGAATGAAACCCTGATCTTAATTATTGGCAAGATAGTTCCTTAAGCCTGCACATCAATTGCCAGGTCTCCTTTATTTTTATTTCTTTCTTTGTTTTATAAATTGCTAAGGATTGCAGTCTGTCGAAGTGAGTCATTGAGTTTCACAGCTGTGTTTTTCAGTATTGATGGTGCAACAGGTAACATAGTTGCTTTTTGTGCAGAAGGCAATGGGTTCTCTTCCTGCACCAGAATGATTGCTGACACTCACCATTTTTTTTAAATGTAACATAAGCAATTTATTCCTCAAGGGCAGCAGGCACTGAATTTTTTGATGACATGATGTGCTGCTTCCTAACAGCAACTTCTTCATTAGTTGCAGTTATATTTAATGAGGAATTATATTGGTGGATTACAATGACAGCTGTTTGAATGTTGTCTTATGGTTAAATGTTCTGAAATGGGTAGTTTTGTCATTATTGGTTCATATATTTTGTTCCACTGCTTACTGGAAAAATGTTAAAAACTACAAATTTGAAACAGACTCTAAGAAATGATGCTGTATTAAGCAAGGAATATAATTTAATACAATCAGGAAGGTGAATTCAAGACCACATGAACAATGTGTGCAGGGGACCCTTGGTTTGAAAACAGCCCAAAGGTGAACTTAATCTGCCACTGGCCAAATGTGTTTCCTTTAAGTGTAGTTTTTAATGCAGTTTCACTGAAAGTGAGTTTTAAGGGCAGAGATGTTTACTGTTGCTCATGCTAAGTTGGTTCTCATTGTGATTTTTTGTTTAGCAAATGGCTATCAGTGTTTGTGCTATAAAATTTGAAATAAAAGTTTTAAATTAAATCCACATATCTGTAATCATTGTGGAAGTAAAGAAGAAAACAGTGTGTCCACTGACAGGTTTGAGCAGTGTTTATGGTAACTGTGGGAATAGTCAAGTAACGGGATACTAAAATGACTGTGGGGGGGATCCTGCCTGCGGTATGGGGTCATGATCCATTGCCATGCCTAGAGCCCTATTTAGCAATGATCTTGCTCTGAAGCTTGATCATTATTTTTCTTATAACACCAGCGCTAACATGGTTGTCAATCTATGAGTCATCACTTTCTGAAAAAAACAGTTATTTCCTTAATATTGCCTGTATATGCTAGACTCACTGCAACTGCTACTAAATAAAGCTTAATGTAATCAGATTTAACACTCTAGCTGAAGATGTCAGTAAATGAAGCTTGTACTTACTTATTTAAATAAAAAAACAATGAAGAGAGGGAAAAATAGGAATGCAGTCTGTTTAAAGGTAAGATAAGCTAATGGGCAATGCAGTTTTGGAAAATAATACTGTAGCAGGTTACATAACCCATGCTCATATACCACAATGTAAATTACCTTTTCATTCACACTTTTCAGTAAACACTGACTCATGTAATGACCCAGGGAATGGCAGCCATCATAGACGGAGTTTACAAAGCAAGAAGGTGAAGGGATGGAAGCAGACAAAATCACAGTTAAGCAAATAGTCTAAAGATATTCATATTTCTCATATAACTTCATGTTATGTTGTTAGGCATGATAACATGTCATTTAATTATAGTACAAGCAGGTATCATCCACAATGCATGAATGCTGTTGCCATGTATTTAACATTCCTCGATTTCTTGACTCATATTGTATTTGCCATTTCACTTTTTAAGACTCCTGATCAGCTTGCTTTTATATGGACAGCAGGCTCATGTTGTCCCATTGTACAGCCATCACTCTAAGTCTGGACCACCACTGCCGTTTCCTCACCAAATGACAGAAGAGGCCAATGAATTTTATTTTATTTCATATGTATGCTCTGATGTCAGTGGTGCAGCGTGGCTGTTTGCTCTGATGTCAGTGGCACAGCGTGGCTGTATGTTCTGATGTAAGTGCCTCAAGCTGGGCTCAGCTTCATATTTTAAGTAAAATTTTTAATTTAATTCATGCTTATGAGACAGTTGAACACTGTTACTTCTAGGGTCATTTACATAATGTGACACATATCATGATGAGTCTGCTAACTTTAGAATAACTTTTGTAAAGGATACATTAAGCAGTCTTCTGAGGCTGGAATTATGTGTTAGACATCAGCTGAACTGAATGGTGCAATAAAGCTGCCATTAGAAATTACTTTTCAGCTGAAAAGGAAAGGTTTCCAAAAGAGAAACAATGACATGTATATAACCATATTTGTTTACGGTGCTTTTGTGAAAAATGAATATGTACTTCCATATGATTCTGCAAAATGGCATGCATATGATATTCAAAATGCCCATTTACTGTAATAGCTGGTACAAAACTATCCTAAAGATTAGTAGCAGATTAGAAATAATCCTGTACCATACCCCTCAACTGTCCAGATTTTTGCAGAATGTACAGAATTTGGGCTAATATCTCCGTCTGTTCTTCATAAAATTTGAGGTTTTCTGGCAAATCATTGGGATGATCTGAGAACTGAAGTGAATAAATAATGACATGCATTTGAGTTTCAGACTTCACATCCTTCAGAAAATGTATGTTAAAACAAACTCTGTTACTCTAACAACTTTATAAGTTTATAAGAGCAATATTTAAAATGTGTCGCTATTTTTGAGCCTTTGCTCCCCCCATTTTCTTGGCCTTTGTCCAGATTTCTTGCCCTAAGAGGTTGAGAGGTATGTACTGCAGTTACCTAATGCAGAGTCTGTAATATAGTTTGAATTACATGTTCATTACAAAAAATAAATGTATTTTAAGTTCACAGCTTCATGCAGAATCAAATGTCTCATTCGTAAGTGTGCGTACTATAAAAGTTATCAACTTTCATTCAGTAAAAGTAACAATGATAATAAATGTTGTTTCCTCAGTTCATTTTTTTTTGTCTCAGTTTTGAATGCATGTCAAATTTTAATATGCATGACATTATACCAAACATATCACATATCACAAACATATCCTAAAACATTAAACAATCTGTATTAAAACACATACAAACTGTTAGTATCCAGAAGAGATACGCATCTGTGGCAAGTTACCCAGTTTGGAACACTCATTGACTCTAAGAAAGATAACATGAATAATTTCTGAAAGGCATCTCTGCAATTATTGTTGCCATAGATGTCCAAGAAGAGATCTGAGATCTTATAAACTTGAGAAGGGGAACTGGATCTGGAAAATTCCTTGATAACAAATCTATGTCCCATGCAAGTTGCATTGCTTCATACAGTTGTTAATCAATTAAATACATCTGCTGTATGCATTTAGTCAGTTATCATAAAACAGGATTAAATGGACAATTCCCAAAGTTTCAAAGACTATGGAGAAGTTTCACAGATATCTTTAACTCTGTCATCAACTCCTGTCTTAACTCAGGGGAATGCCCAGCATTATAAATGTTAATCACATCTACTGCATTTCCCCTTGGCTAATACGATTAACAAAGGAATTTGACAATCATGTGATCTCAACCATGTTGATTTTGACAATTTAGCCTGTCTACCAGCTGAACTGGCTACAGTTAAATATATACCCCATACTTCTCAAACTCTTAGAGCAAGAAATCTAGACAAAACCATAAAAAAGTAGAACAAACTCTCAAAAACAGGGACAATTTTTAAATATTGCTGTTACAAACTTAGAACGTTGATATAATAACAGGTTTTGCATTAGCATTAATTTTCTGAAGGATATGAAGTCTGAAACACAAATGTCTGTCATTACTTTTGAACTTCAGTCTTTAATGCTATACCCATAATTTGCCAGAAAAACACAATTTTATGAAAAACGGACCAAAAATGTAAGGCCAGAATTTGAACATTCTGAGAAAATCTGTATGGTTGAGAGGTATGACATACCCTATTTTTGTCTTTTAAAGATGCCATGTTTTTAAACATAGCTCTATACATAAACTATAGTCTGCTTTTATTCCTAAGAATTTCTCTAGACTGCTCAAAGTAACATAAAATTAAACGAGTCTTGGTATTGCAACAATTAGCCTCTTCACTGCATCACTATTTGTGGAGTTAAAAAATAGTCCATGACAGAGAATGTGGAAAGATATCCTTCCATGTGTTCTCTCAGCTCATTCAGTTCATTTGAGGTATTCAATGTTTCTCCGTATGAGAGGAAAGAATAATTATACTGCCTTTTTATGACTTCTTCCTACATTCTTTAACAGTGAAAAAGGAAAAAGAATTTGCTGGAAAACTTGTCTACTGAGATTTGAAATAGTGTCCAAGGAGCAGGGTGTATATACTGTGTCCATGGATAGAGTACAACAACAATTCATTTTTGTAACTGACATGTACCTTAGTTTTGTTCTCTGTTTTTTTTTTTTTTTTTGAGTTCTAGTTGGATGAAGGATGGTGGTGTCTGTGGCCAACTTTCAGGAGGCTGGCAGAAGTCTTGTCCTGAGAGTGGTCTGAATGGTCTTCCTAGATCATCCTGCATCATAGGCACTGGCTATTTCCATCTGAAGTGCAATCACAGTTTCAAACTGGCACTGTGGAGTTCCACTTGGTGTGGATAATACAGTCTGACAACTTGTTCATCCCAAGCTTCAAACCACCAGCAGCAGAGCATACCCACGATGTTAGCCAAAGGGGTGACTGATGTGTTTCCATTCCTTATGTCTCGGTTGCCATAAGCTGTTTGCAGTGCTGACCCGCCTCACTGGTTTTCTTCCTACTGTAGGTTTTTGCCCCCTTTATGCTGTCCTTGCCTTTTGTGTCCACACTGTTTTGACTGTCTGTCCCTCTGCACTTTAAGCTTGATTGCTTGTCTGAGCTTGTGACCCTGACTGCTTCCTTGTTCCTTCCACTTAAACTTCTCTTTGTTCCCCATCTACCTTTCTACTTAACATTATAAAATGGTACCTGTATCAAAAAAATGTCCACCACTCTCCTCTCATTTCTTGAGGTTACCCTTATGTGTACCCCACTGCTTGGAATTTGCCATTGTCTGATTTTAAATTCTCTCACTTTCCTTCCTATTTAAATAATTATTTGACTTGGCACTTTATTGTTTGGCCATCTTTGACATGCTCACAGTGGCCCAAATTGCTGCTATTAAAAAACGTTGCTACATGTTTGAAAGCTTATAACCTTGGGCATGTCACTTTACTCTTTAGGTCCCATTGAATTGCTGACTGCTTGTAACATGACCACTCCTCAACAGTTTAGTATTATAACTGTTACCCGTAACATGGCTGCTCTGATTTATTATGTAGCTCTTTTCTCAGAATGTTGGCACTCTCCCAACCCTAATGCATGCATACGTAGAATGGAACCACGTCATGCTTGACATCCTTGATATTTAACAATGTGCCACAGACTTCCAAATGTTCTGAATACCTCCATTATTCTACATTCTGTAGGAAAACAATAAGTTGTTCCAGAAAGTGTTTCTTCTTCAAGGTCAAATAATGCAGAATGAACTACTCTAAGCTAAACAAGGCAAAGACTACAGAAGTTAAATATAATGATATGGTTATGGTAACATGAATATATATTCATTGTCATCAATACTGCATCCAAAATACATTTCAATAAACAAATGTCAGTGCACACACATTTTCCTAGTCATCTAAACAAAGGATGCTAAGCTGCAGATTTTAGACTAGTATTAATAGATGTATTCTTTTTTGCATTTAGTTTTTATAAGGAAATAAAATTGCCATTAAGGTAAGAGATGCCTTCACTCTTGCTGTGTAGCACATATCTGTTGCATGCTTAAATGAAAATTAAATTAAAAAATAAAAGTACAAAATGGGCATTAAAGGGCTTGACTTTTTAACACACAATAAATATACAGTGTTATGCCTGTATCCTATCATGAAAAAAAAAGTATTTTGATTTTTTTTTTTTTTTTTTTACAGAATAAAGCAAGCTATCCCAACAGTACTCTCTTGTTCCCATTTTAGTTCTCCAGCCCATGCGTGCACATTTTCACATACTGGTATAAACAGGATAATTTTCTCCATGGAAAAAGAGACAGATCTTACTTTTTTGTGGTGGAGTTCATAGACTGATGGCATACTGCACATGTGTCTTCTGCTTGGTTCTTGGCAGCATGCACCATTCAATATGTAGGACAGGCAAATACATACATTAAAATATATATTTTCCTCATGCACAGGAATTGTCTTCTAATCAGACCAGAGCCAGGATGAATGAGGTATTTTTAATGTGGAAAAAATATATCCCCACACCCAGAACTGAGCAGATATTTTGACATTTTTCAAAGGGATAATCCACATTCCTCACCCATTCCTCCTGTACTGCGAGCCCTGGTGAAGGTGTTGAATGCTGCCTGTAATCATAATGATACCCAATCATTAGTCCATGAAAACATCTGCAAGAAGATGGTCTGAGTTGCAAGCTCTCATCATAGGTGAACCCTACCTTATATTCCAAAGATACAGAATCACATTAAAAACACTCCAACCCCTTTTATTCACAAATTTGTTTCAGGGTTTACTTTGAATCAATCCAGCAATATCCAAGTTTCTAAATAGAAAGTAAAAAAAAAAGGAGAAAAGATTCTACATCCTCTGAATATACATAGGAAGTTCAGGTACTATATCTTGACAGAACTAAGTCCTTTAGAAAAGCTGATCAACTAATTATTTCTTGTCAATACAGAAAAAAGGACACCCTGTGTCTAAACAGACAATTTCCAGGTGATTGTCTTCAGCTATAGGTTCATGGGTTCATAAATTAGTATTAGGCTAACTGCCCTTGCGAGCCATTTTAAGCCTTGCCAATTATCCCCTGTGAGATTCAAACCCTGTACCTTGTGTGTGTAAGGCAAATACCTTAACCATTAGGCCACTCTTCCAACCCATTTGCTTTTATATAACTCACCATGGCAAATCCATTGTAGACAGTATCAGGGCACAATCTATTCGAGCCTTGTCTTCTTCGTAGATGTTCGAGTCCTCACTGCTGCAGTAGCTGAACCCACCCTCTATCTCCATATTTGGGTGTATAATTATGGTTGGGTTACAGAGGTAGGGTTATGTATGTTTCAACTTTATAATGGTGATGGACAGGTTGTTAGACGAGATCAGACAGGAGTTCCCGTGGACTATGATGTTTGCAGATGACATTGTGATCTGTAGTGAGAGTAGGGAAAAGGTGGAGGAGACCCTGGAGAGGTAGAGATATGCTCTAGAGAGAAGAGGAATGAAGGTCAGCAGGACTAAGACAGAATATATGTGTGTGTGAATGACAGGGAGGATAGAGGAATGGTGAGGATACAGGGAGTAGAGGTGGCGAAGGTGGATGAGTTTAAATACTTGAGGTCAACAGTTCAGAGTAATGGTGAGTGTGGAAGAGAGGTGAAGAAGAGAGTACAGGCAGGATGGTGTGGGTGGAGAAGAGTGTCAGGAGTGATTTGTGACAAATTAGTACCAGTAAGAGTGAAAGGGAAGGTCTACAAGAGGGTAGTGAGACCAGCTATGTTATATGGGTTGGAGACAGTGTCACTGACAAAAAGGCAGGAGTCAGAGCTGGACATGGCAGAGTTAAAGATATTAAGATTTGCACTGGGTGTGATGAGGGCGGACAGGATTAGGAATAAGTATATTAGAGGGTCAACCCAGGTTGGAAGGTTTGGAGACAAAGCCAGAGAGGCAAGATTACATTGGTTTGGACATGTGCTGAGGAGGGATGCAGAGTATATTGGGAAAAAGATGCTAAGGATGAAGCTGCCAGGTAACAGGAAAAGAGGAAGGCCTAAGATAAGGTTTATGGATGTGGTGAGAGAGGACATGCAGGTGGTTGGTGTGACAGAGCAAGATGCAGAGGACAGAAAGAAATGGAGATAGATGATCCACTGTGGCAACCCCTAATGGGAGCAGCCAAAAGATGAAGAAGATGCTTGTTATTATTGGTTATTTGTTTCAGAATTGTTAAGCTCTTCTCTCTCGCTCTGTCTCTCAGTCTAAAGAATTCTTCACTCTGACTACTGATTTCGTTCTTTGGGACTACCCAATCAGCAGTCAGTTTGAAGCTGTTGGGTGGAGCAAGAGCTTTGTGAAGCCAGACAGTTGTCTCTTCCTAAGCAGGTAAACAAACCGTATAGCTATGGCAGCTGTGAGGAATTCAAACATGTGCTCTTATGGATAAATCCAACTTAAACAACCGTGCCCATGTTACTCTTTCAAATAGTGAGCAGTAATATAAAGCTGTGAGTCATTGTAAAATTCTTATCACATTAGTTAGGCTTTATAATTTCAGGTATGTTCAAAAAGCTGAGGGAATATTCTAGATGTATAAATAAATAAATAAACAATTTGTTATCAGTGTTATCACTGGTGGTAACTCATAACTGTTTTAATTGTCATCTCTTAGCTATTACTGCCTAGCAAAAAGCATTCATCACACAAACCCACAAGAGAAATGAGAAAAAAACAATGTTGTCCCAGACCCATTCAAATAATTCACACCAGCACCAAAATAAATTTGATGACCTTTATTAATATTACATAACCATTAACTTTATTCATGTAAAACAAATAACAGTAAAGTTCACAATTCTCAAATGATCTGAGGGCAGTGTACCTACTTACCCTATCCGAGTCATACATCAGGGCAGCATAACCACTCACCCTTTTCAGTCATCCATCAGGGCAACGTATCTACTCACCCAACCAACCAACCTTAACGGGCAGTGTACCAGCTCACCCTTTCAAATCAACCATCATCCAATTAAATTCACTTATTGTCAAGCAGCGTCCATCAACTCACTTGATCCCCAAATCAAAGCCATAACCACCTTTACCAAGAGGGGGAACAGAAGAGGACAATCCTGTCCCTTTTCTCTGCCCTCAATCTAACAATAACCCAAAGAAAACATTTTTTGGGAGGGAGGGAGGGTCACCAACTCATGCGTGAATGTGACACCACTTCCTCTGATCCCAATTTTATCATCCAAGCTAAGTCCCTCTCTAACCTACCTCACTTCCCCTAAACTTCTCAAACCACTTAACCTCTTATTACCCAGAAGCCTAGTCCCTGTCACCTGCCTTAACCATACCTAACTTCCCCTTTCCCCTTCTCCATTTAAAATACCCCCCCCCCTTCTCAGTCACTAAAGAGAATCCTCAACAAATTGGTTTGGCCCAAATCTCATTTGTCCCAGCCCCCCTTCAAAAAACTCACACCAACACCAAAAGACATTAGACGACCTTTATTAATATTACATAACCATTAACTTTATTCATATAAAACAAATAACAGTAAACTTCACAATTCTCAAATGATCTCAGGGGAGGGTACCTACTCACACTTTTCAATCATCCATCAGGGCAGCATGCCTACTCACTCAACCTACCTTAAATGGGCAGCATACTGGCTCACCCTTTCAAATCAACCATCATCCAATTAAATTCACTTATTGTCAAGCACCATCCACTCACTTGATCCCCAAATCAAAGCCATAACCACCTTTACCTAGAGGGGGAACAGAAGAGGACAATCCTGTCCCTCTTCTCCGCCCACCAGCCCGTACCCAGGCTGTCCCACTTCTTACCCCATAGCCTTCACAATACCTCAAGTGAATGTTAAACAAATCCAAACCCACATCATTCAAATGCACCCCATCTGATCGAAACCAAGCTACATCACCATCTGAAAAAGCCCTATGTTCAATGGTATACATACCTAAAGTAACAAACCTTCTAACCCACTCAATAGCCCGATAACTAAACACATTCCTCCAAATCAAATGTGAAACTAACTCTGACCATGCTATGCACATACCTGGGTACAATGTCTGCATCTTCAACAAATCCTGTACAATGACATCTACTAATCACTTCTTTGAAAGTATTCCCAAATTATTACCTCCCAAATTAACGACTAATATTCGGGGATACACAACTCCCAATCTTACCTGCTCAAACTCGTGCATCAATCTATCCCATCTAAGCTGTCTAACCCCATGCCACATCACTTTCCAACCTAAGTTAGACAGACCCAAAATTTGACCATCCACTCTAACTGCTGCCCATTTTTCTCCCCAGTGGATATAAGAGTGACCCGTGATGACAGTCTGCTTTCCTACAAGAAAAGAAAAGAAAATTAACATATACAAATCAAAACTTTTTCTAATATATGACAGAAATGTATTAGAAGACCACCTCCCCACGCTTTTAATAACCACAATAGAACTGCCATCCCTACCCAAATCTTCCAATACAAAAAGAATGAGATACAAACCTCTCTACAGGAAAACCCATACGATGAAAAACCCTCTTAATAAGATGTATGAAATGATTACTTGTCACTCCCTTCCCATCAGCCAAATGGAAGACCAAGTCATACGGAACCCCTACCTGAATCTGTCTTAATTTTGTGGCCCACATTACTGGTCACAGCCCATCATTCCTATCTGCATTGAGAACTACCACTGAAACTTTACCCAATTGATCTCTTAGTCTTTTGCAACCCAGTAATAACCAACCCAGAACCTATTATTACATGCCTCCATAATAATGATCCTAACAACTCAGACACTAGAAATGCACCAAAATATAGCCATACACACAAGGTAACTCACATAATGTAATCTGAAGAGTTACCTTCCAATAACGCTAAATCTTTCAACAAAACATTCAACAACACCCTCATCAATGACCATCTCATATCACTGCTATTCCCAACCACTTTCCCCCATCCTTTCAACATACGGCCTACTGTCCATGGCTTCACAAAGTCATGTAATCCAGATACCCACACAAATATGGTAAGTGCAGCCAATTCCACCCTAACAGTTTTTAATGCTATACCTAAACCCCAGGCCTGATCTAAATAACAAAGCAGTAACTCCTCAGACCACACCCCTTCATCTTCTGGCAGTTGTAAAACAAACTGATCAAATTCAAAAAGGGCCTTACTATAAGCCTTCCTTGAAGACAAAGCCCAGGAATGACATACCAACCACCTGGTTACCTCAACCCAAGGTTCCACACGTCCCCTGGCAAGAGTGCCAACTCTTCATCTGCCCCTGGAGTCAACCACTGAAACCTGGAAAACTGAAATCGGGACAAGCTATCAGCAATGACATTCCTCACCCAGGGCACATGCACCCATATAAATGACAAATTTATTAACAAACTCTGTAAAAAACAACTTATGTAGAATCAAAAACAACAATTCTGACCTAGCCATCTTCTTCTGTAAAACCCGCAGTACTGCCATGTTGTCCGAATGGACAATGAACCGCTTCCCCCATAATCAGTCCTTCCAAACTACTGCAGCTGCCCAAATTGACATCAAGTCTAAAAACACAACATCTCTTCTCAATTCTTCCTTTCAATGCAGAGGCCATTTAACTGCAAATCACTGTCACCCAAAGTAAGCCCCCATGCCAATGCCCCCTGCTGCATCCATGAATAACTGAAGTTGCTCTTGCCCCACCCAATCTGTCTGCTAAAAGGAAATCTCATCGAAATGATCCAAAAAACACAACAACAAATCCCCCTCTGACCAGCTTGTTCACCCTAACGCAGTAGTGTTTACTCTTGTTCCCTTTTAACAAAAATGCAGCTGACCTAAAAAAGGAAACCCTGGGTGTACCACCAGACATGCAAAATTCAAAAGCCCTAACAGCTCCATAACTGCTTGGATCTGTACCTTATACTTAGCCACAACTGACCTTATCATAGCCTTTAGCCTGTCTGTCTTATCCAGAGGCAAGCAAAACAAACCCCATTCTGCATCCGCCATTAATCACAAAAATTCTAATGCTCTTGCTTGACCTTCCAGTTTATGTTGAGCCAACGGTACCCCTAAGTCCTCACACATACTCGTAAACTCCTGCTACCTTCCTGTGCACCTACACGTCCTTCCCCAATTAGTAAGAAGTTCATGGTTCATGGGTTTATGGGTTAGTACTAGGCTAACAGCCCTTGTGAGCCATTTTAAGCCTAGCCAGTTATCCCCTGTGAGATTTAAACCCTGTGCCTTGTGTTTGTAAGGCAAACACCTTAGCCATTAGGCCACCCTCCCAACCATCCAAATATTGTACCACATTCTGCGTACCCACCATTTGCAGCCATACCCACTGCAGTACAGTACTAAATTTCTCAAATGTTGCACATGCAACTGAACAACCCATTGGCATAGCTTTGTCAAAATAATATTTGACACACAACCATACCCAGTAATGCCCAATTCTCCTGGCAGTAAACAAAAAAGCAGACTCACTGTTGACTTTTACTAACCATGGCTCCTTAAAATCCCTAATCACCTTGACAGCATCATCTAAGGATGCATAACTAACCCTGGCATCCTCACCTGCAATGAAATCATTAACAGAGCCCCCTTCGGGATATGACAAATGGTGAATCAACTTGAACTCACCAGCCTACTTCTTTGGTACTAATCCCAGTGGTGAAACCTTAATATTAACAAAAGGTGGACTATCAAATGGATCTAATAACCTACCAGCCTGACACTCTTTCTCTGCCAATCCTCCCAATATATCCTTCTTGCCCCACACTGAGCACAGATTCTTACAAACCACCCCATCTCCAACGACCCTAGATTTGATAGGAAACCCTTGCTGAAACCCATGTAATATTTCATCTTTAAGAGCAATGTTGGGAAAGTCTTGAGTCATGCGTCTTAAAACCTCCATGTTAATGGGGAAAGACAACCCTTCCCCTATTCCTCCTAAAAATCCAACTCCCCATAATCCACAAAGATTACCTCTAGCCCTAACCAACTGAAACCCTGCATGGAGGGAATGGCGCCCTCCCCAGACATGAAGTTCACATTCATAGCATTGATGTCACGGTGTCCACACTAAATAGCTGGATGATCCCCCCTGCACCTTGAAAATGAGTGCAAGAACTTGAACCCAACCCACGAACAACTCCCACCATTAAAGGTCCAACACACACCAAGTCCTTCTCCCCTTCTATTAATCCCCCTGTAACTATCCATCTTGGTGGGCAACCAGCTGTGATGATGACGCACCTCCCAGAAAAGGGAAAGATCCACAGCTTTCCACTTCCAGAACCTCTGGTAATACCATTACCATGCATTCCCTGGCTGTAATCTTTGCACCTCCAAAATCATAAGAAAATAACCCAAAAGAGTCGAGGCCAAAGCTCCATCTTTTTCCAGTTGCACCACCATGTAGTAAACAAAGCCAACTACCCAATTTTCCCAAGTCCTAGGATGCATTCTACCTACTCTTTCCTACCCAAAGCCACCAAGGCCGCCAGCAAATCTTTACTATTGGCCAACTCCATCTCTACCAGTTACTGCACCCCTTCCAAATCAATTAACTCAAATACATCCACATAGTCCCCTTTCCAAATTTTCTCCTTCACTGAAGATGGAATGTGCTGTGTCAAAAAGACTGCCCTGACCCTGACCCAATGCCTGTGTGGTTAATCAATCACCTGGGCGAAGGCCAAATTCAGAACCTAGCTCCAAACCCAATCGCATGCTATCACCTGACGCTACACTACCCCCAATTGCTTCTCCCCCACTGGTCCCAGAAATCCCTGTGACGTCCCTTGCCACACAACCCACTGTATTCCATTCTCCCCAAAATCCCTACCCTAGGCTCCCTCTCCTGTTCGTTTATCCCCATATCCTCATTGTCTTCCTCACCTAACCCAACTGTTGATGCAAAATCATTACCTGAACCTTCGTCTGGAGTCCTGCTTGGAACTGATGGATCAGCTGTAACCACCTCCTTCACTGCTCGCAGCCTCTTTCCCTGAGCCATAGCTGTTGATGTGGATTGTCATCTTTTCTGACCGGGTTCTTGCTCCTGTTCTGCAACAGCCTGTGTTGTCGACACTTCTTGAAAAAGTTCTTCAGCTTGAGCCACTATCACCTCCCAGCACTGCTGCAGTCCCTGTAAGTTATCCATCTGCAAAGGGAGAAAAAAAAAACACATATTAACAACCAACATCAACAACCATGTACACCGTTCTTTCCTTCCTTAACCCTCAGCAGCACCAAAACTGTAAGCTTTACCCTGCATTATGGCTCAGGGCCATAATCACATGCTCCCTGAATCCACCTTGTGCTCTACAGTAACAGCAAACCACCAGCCAACCAAGAAGTTGTAGGTTAAACCAATGTACTAGTCTCAATTTTATTTTTTTTTTGTAATATATGTTAATACAAAGCTCTTTCGGGTCTTGAATCCAGGACCCTGTAGATTGCAGTCAAAACATATACCCGTATGTAATCCGTGAATCCCCCCACAATACTTCCATTCCCCATCGAGCATCTCCACCCCTCCCGCATTATCAAATAAATAAATGCTTTATGCAATACTTTTTTTTTTTTTTAAGTTAGGGGATCTAACCCTCCCCTTTCTGCCCCATGTATAAGTTAGGGGATCTAGCCCTCCCCTTTCTGCCCCATGTATCAGCAAAGACAACAGAGACAGCCCAACTCAAATTTCCTATATATCTTTTTAATACATACTTTAGTTACTTATACTTATTTCTATCTTTTGTATTATTTATTTATTTTTTTATTATTCAGTCCTGATTTCTAGAATGGCTTCATTTATTCAGGGACCTATGCCTCCCTGCTATGCAGCTCCGACTGAGCTGTTCTCTCCCAGAGCTCACTTAGAAAAGCAACAGACTCTCCCCTCACATTGCAAATGGGCACAGGCCCCTACTGTGCATGCGTGAACCCAAAACATGTGATCGTCCACTCTTTAGGCCATGAAAGATGGCCACTAGACCAACAACAGCAGCAGATGCATCATGAGCACCCGGGTTGCTACAACAGCCATAAATGCAACGCACACAACCTCTGGAGTCGATCCACCCTCACCAAACAAACAACACCACAAGGCCACCAAGGAACGATAGAGAAGCAAACAGGAGCATCACTACAGCCACCAACGATCAACCCAGTATCCCTTAACCATGAGGCGGTACAGACAACAATGAAACCAATCCCTCCCCACAAGACAAAGTACGAGCCACAAGACCACCAGGGAATGGAAGAAAACCAACTTCCACAGCTAAGGTAAGCCAGCACAACCAGTGCATCTCTTCTCCTCACCTACACCATCCCCCAACATCCACAATCATGCCATTCTCACTCCACCATGCAGCCCTCACATGCTCTTCAAACCTCCACTCACACTGACATTCCACCTTCCTCCTTGCTCTCTCTTCCACCCCCCACAAGCTTATAAAAGCCAGCTTAAAAAAAAAAAAAAAAACAATCAGTACACATATAATCTCTCCTGAATACCTCCTTTACAGCACCCACACTCCAAGGCCTACCTGTAACCGAAGTACCTACAAGGTTGTTTGGACATGGGTTAGCTTTACAACTCACCAACTCAAGCCTGAATGTGACACCACTTCCTCTGATCCCAATTATATCAGCTAAGCTGAGTCCCTCCCTAACCTACCTCACTTCCCCTAAACCTCTCAAACCACTTAACCCCTTATTATCCAAAAGCCTAGTCCCTGTTACCTAGCTTAACCATACCAAACTTCCCATTTCCCCTTCTCCATTTAAAATACCCCCCTTCTCAGTCACTAAAGAGGGTCCTGGACACATTGGTTAGTCCCACACCTCATTTACTATTAGTTCTGCTAGGTTCTGCTAAAATGAGAACATGTTGAAAACTGTAACCTAATGTTTTCACATACATGATGTTTATTGTCTTCTTTCACTGCCCTTTGCAGTCCATTTGCACTGTTGACCTGTTTATTCTGAAAGGGCACAACAGCCCATTAGCTCACCTAGGTGAGAGTGTAAGCGAAACGGGAATGTAGATGTTATCTGCACAGGGATCTTCATCCTATCATTATGATGCTAACTCTCAATTCATGCTCGGCTTGCATTCTTCTGTGAGGAACTACAATGGTGCAGCTCTGGACTGACACTCCCTTCTCTTGGTGATGTAAGCCTGCAACATCCCCACCTTCTTTAATGGGCACATCTCACATTTTCTCTGAATTCATCAGCAATATCTATGCACTCTGCATGACCTAAACATTCATATCAATGCACTTTCTTGAAAAATGTAACTGGGTTTAGCTTCTTTAATCCTTTCTCTCCCCAGCAAGCACTCGTAGATGCCATGTAACTAATCAAACAGTGGTCTCCTAGATCACAGTTAGGACTTTATCTCTTTATGCCAATTGAGCTGTCATAAATGTCTTTAGTATATGACAGGAATTTAATTGAGACATGGAATATCAAATGCAAAGCAAAAAGAAAAATGTTGGTGGAAAAAATATTATAAAAAAGGATTAATTTTGTTGAAATCATTTGTGGTAATCCAGGTAGCCTAATAGAATTATTTTCTCCCTGTATAATGCCAGAAATTAACTTCACTGATTTTCTTGCATTATTTTGCATCCAGGTGTCCATTATGTAACAGGGCAGAGCATGTGACACCACTAGCATACCATAACTTTAAGAAAAGATATTAGGTAGATTGTATAAAGATAAGTGAGCCTTTGCTTCATTTAACAACTCATTCACTCCTGTATAGCTCTTTTTGAGTTTGTATTCTAACTCCCAGTGAGGATGGCATGAATATAAAAAAAAAATGAAGTTAATGTTTCACAGGTCAAACAAGTGTTCATATATGTAGAACCGTACATGTTACTTAGAAAAGTGTAAATTACAAACATTCAACATAAAGTCATCTTTACAGTGAGTCCATTCATACAGTTCTAGGTCTTAAACTGGATTTTATAAGCCACAATAAAAAGAGAGAATACTAATTTTTGTAGTGTTATCTCAACTGCTTTTTATATCTCGGTAACCATTCAAGTGGCGCACATAATACCAACAGCAGGTTCTTCGTACATCTGTGAGCTTTCAGATGAGGCTAAGCAGTTTTGTCTGTGTTACCTGAATGTGGCGATATTTAGAGAAATAATATTGGCCGCAGTGGTGCAGCGGTTAGCGTTGTCCCATCACAGAAAGAGGCTTCTATGTGGAGTCTGCATGTCCTCCCTGCGGTCGAGTGGATTTAAAGACATGCAGGTAGGTGCGTACATGTGTGGGTGTGCCTTCTTTGAAGGTTGGGTGCTGGGCTGGCAACGCGACACTGTAAAAATTCATTGCCAATCATCAGCGAACCAGAGTTCCACTGTGGCGACCCCTAACCGGGAAAAGCCAAAAAACATTTTTTATTACAGTACAACTAAATCATATATGAACAATATTTAGTCTAGACAGAATCTAATATTAATGCAGTCATGTTTGCTATCATGCAAAATTAAAATTAATTATTCCAATATCTTGTATTCAGTATGGTTTTGGAATCATTAATACAAATATGAAAAGAAATGTTTGATGCCTAGAGGTGTCAGTAGGAGATAACTGCAGAAACACCTGGAAATGTCACTAGGTTGTAATGAGTTAAGGAAAGTTACTGAAAAAGACCACAGTTTTTAGAAAGCAGAAATTTAGCCAGAATGCTTACACATAAATTCTGAACTTTCTAATATTAACTGCAGCTGAAATGCTTTTTTGGTCTCATTTGTAAGAAAGTCTTTGCTTTGTTTAACAATGGCCATTAAGTAAATGAAAGGAAGACAGGAAGCTACATGTATAATATGCAACTGAAAAATATTTGCATCTGCAGCCTGTATACAAACACTAATGTCTTGTCTAAGTACCTTTTGGCTAGCATAGTAAATATTTTTGAAATAATAATAAAATGGCTTCCTTCTGTGGAATATGAGGTAGAAATATCAGTTTCTTTCTGGTGGAAGGATATTCAGTTCAACTGAATCTTCATTTTCTAATTCCTCTGGTGGTATAGTGCAAAACTCTTCTCTCACGTCTGGCAGTCTTGAGTCGATGTATTCTTTTAGTTCAGTCTAATCATATTGAGTCTTTCTAATGTGTTTTACTTTGAGTAGCTAACACATCCTGCTAGCAGATGGCATCTTCATTACTTTTCTTACCTACTCTAAGCCTTGCAAAAATGTCTTAAGAGTAGGGACAGTGAGTTTGAGTTGTTTACTGTTTCATTTTATTTTCTTTGAGCTTCCAGACAGACTCTTAAATCATGAAATCTACAAAACAGAATGACTGAAACTTTAATGCCTAGAAAGAGATTGAGTGGAAGTCACTAGTGATTAAACAACGTGATAAGTGTTACCTTGGCTAAATGAGTTCTTTATCTTTCTTCTGCAGAAATAATTAACCTTCTATCATGTCAAATATCAGTGTACTAGAGAATAATGAATAGGGCTTGTAATTATATTTATTTCTGTGAGTTTCTAGGTCATTTTGAACTGTTACATGTCTACTGTTTTTTGTTTTTGTCTGTTTGTTTTATGAACTTCAAAAATGTGGAGTGCTTGGCATATTCCTATACTGAAATTGCAGACTTGAGGGTATGTAATAAAGTTTGTGTGCCATCCATAAAAAGTGTAAGCTGCAAACCTATTTTGTTAAAACCAAGGACCCCAAAAACTGGAGACAGAAAAAGGACTGCCATAATATGTGTTATCTATGTTTTCAGTTAGCTGTGTTTTTTATGCAAAACCATTCTGATTTTTAGCCAGTAAAGCCCTCAGAGAGGAAACTGTAGCAGTTTGCAACCAATTGAACACATTTGCTTTGAAACTAATTGTACAGGTGAATATTCCTGTATTGTGACCTCATTACATTATGCTCACATTATGAAATACATACCCCGATATCTTGCAACTCATACACTTACCTGGCAGTGAGATACCATTGACAGAAATATACCACAGTGATACACAATTTCACTATTGGGTATATTCCCCACACCACTACGTAATATACCTAACCACAACAGTTTCAAATCCATGCTTCTCTCCCATCTCTCCTCCAAATGGGAATGTCCTTCACATGCTCCCACCTAAAACTCCCACACTACTAACTCCACACCTAAATCATCATTTCTTTGCCTACTTTAACTTAATTCAGACATCTTGCTCAGAACACCTTTTCATAAATCTTTTGCATGCATGCCGCTGGCCTACCTTACTCATATTCTCAAACTTTCATTGTTTGTTTTTCTTATCCATTGTACCCATAATATTGTTTTCCTCTGTAATATTGTTAATTTGTCTCTATTCGTATGTATTTGTATGTCTGTTTGGGGCTTTTCCCCTCGGGTCTCCACTGAAAAAGGGTAATTCTTACCCAGCTGGACCAACCCGGTTAACAAATGCAAATGAATAATAAATAAATAAATTATATATATATATATATATATATATATATATATGCATGTGTGTGTGTGTGTGTATGTGCATAATTACATTCAGTGTGTGTGTGTGTGTGTCTACATATGTATATTTATTTATTTATTTATTTATTTATTTATTTAACATTTGTTAACCAGGAAAGCCTAACTTGGAACAAAGCTAATTTTCAGCAGAGGCCCAGGGAGAAATGCTCTAGACATATGTCTTTGTAATGTGGGTGGAAACCAGAGCACTGGAAAGAAACCAGACAAACACAGGGAGGACATGCAGAAAGCACTACAGCTGAGAATCAAACCAGAGAACCTCTTGCTGTGAGGTGACAATGCTACCACTGCACCACTGCGCCATCAAAATATTCATATATCTCTTGGAAGAACAATCCATTATATTCCAAATACAGGCAGATATCTTGAAAACAAGGCTATAATGATATTTTATGTATATTCTCAATGTCTTATACTATAAGTCCTTCATTTTTCTGACATATTACTGGTTACTGTTCTTTATTGAAGGGGAGATTTGGAAGTGTCTTAGAAACTGATCTAAGGCATCTGCCTTCTGGAGGATTCATCTCTTAATTTTCCAGATACATGCCTAATCCGTTTTAGGGTCATGGAGATTCTAAAGACTATTTGCATGCTCTGCAGGTACAGAGCACACAAACACACACCACACACACTCTCTCAAAAACACAGATACACAGACAAACACACATATCTGCACAAACACACACACATATATACAATATGTTGAATCACTGGTGCATGTCTATCACTGGAATGTGGAAGGAAACTGGAGTACCTGCCAAAATCACACATGCACTCATGGAGGACGTGCCAGCCAAGAGCAAAACTCCAGATCCAAGCATTTGCAGATATCAGCTTTAAATGCTGTGTCATTGTGCCACTCTCTGGAAAAGTTCTGAATTCCAAATTGCATTTTGCATCTGGGCCTTTATTGATTCATAACTAAAGCATCTGTTATGTGTTTTTATGTGTGTGTGTGTGTGTGTGTGTGTGTGTGTGTGTGTGTGTGTGTGTGTGTGTGTGTGTGTGTGTGTGTGTGTGTGTTTGGTGCAAATAGAAACATTGCTTTTTAAATGTGGTCTTGAATGCCTTATATTGACCTAACTCTGCTTTTTCTTTTTCTCTCTCTACCAACATCAAACACTATGTTACATTCTTCCCCTAGCTAATTCTTCTCAATGATTCTTATTGTTTTTCCTACTAGGTTTCAAATTCTGCTGCCAGTAGTACATGGAACCATGTTAATGATTGTACCTTTCTGTCTGCTGATGGAGGAGAACAGACCAGAAATAATGTGAGCATTGGGGTGTGGGAGTCTTCAGAAGAAATTGAGAGGTTTCATCATAATTAGTGAAAGATGCATGACAATCAGACTAGAGAGGAAAGATAGGGCAGTATTGATATTCTCAGCCTATGCCCCACAGGAGGGTTGTGATATCATGTGATAACAAGAAAAAGAGTGCACTCAGGCAGCAGATGCAGGACCTACTAGGTAAAGCAGGTCAGCATGAGTTGGTGTTCATAATAGGAGACCTGACTGCTCATATTGAGACTGACAGATATGCAGATTAGTAGAAAATAAGATGGGAGATGAGCGATTCAGATTCAGATCCAGATGCGGCACAACCAATCTGTTTGTACTAAGAATGGTAACTGAGAAGAAGATACTGATGAGGTAAGAGTCCATCTGGGGATTCTTATACTTGGAGAGGTCAAAGTCTCAAGAAAGTTGATTCTGGCAGTCTTGTGATGGCTCAATGTCCTGAAAACATTGGCAAAATTAGTGAATGCTATGTACAAAGACCCACTGACACATTAATAAACAGTGGTCAGGTTGATAATGATGATGATGGTGCTCAGAAGCTTTTTTGCCAGCAATATATTTTTCATCTTTTGGTAGTTTTTATATTAATCTGAACACGATTAACAGCTACATTTTTTAACGAACTCTGTGTTTTAGGAATGTTACACAGTTGTCAAATTCTTATGGCAATATGAGCTTTATTATGATCCTATATACAAGTGTAATGTTTTTATATATAAGCAGTGCATTATGTGGTAATGATATTTTTCTGATGAAGTCCCTATGATTTTAGGACAAAAGCTCTTAAGCTTTAATAAGTTATATTTTGTGATTTTAAAGATACATTTCATGTCTTTTGCAGCTCCACTGAGGTAGAAGTGGATGTCCTTGCATTTTTTTGATTACTTGTTTATTTTCGCAAGAGTTCTCTGAAAATTTTAAGGTATGTTATTGCATTTACAAAAAAATAAAATACTTCTTGCTCATTGCACTCCAGCATTTGCTGTCTGCCTGATGAGAAATTCCCTAAGTCTGCGTGTGGTATAAAATACCTTTGTAAATACTTTTAACCAAATATCCTAAACCTTATGGACTTTGTTGCATACTTGGCAGATGTACAGATGTCCTCCTATTGTTTTTTTATATTGCCCTTCCATTTTCTCTTTACTTTTCAAACTCTTTTCTGAATTCTAAAATTGGATCTTATACTTACTGTGCATTTCTAATTATTCCTTTTTTCAAAAACAACTTCTGAAAATTTCTAGACATAAAATATTGCAGATATAATTCTAAAGATAATGATTTTCTGTGTGCAAATGTTATTCTACACATCAAAATTATAACATTTAAATGAAAAAAAAAATTCCCTTGAAATAAGTATTGTTTTAGTGCTGTCCTCATAACAACAAATGAAAGATATGTACTGAATTTGGCATACTGAACTGTCATTCGTATACATTTTTTTGTAAAACAAATGCATAAAATCTGAGTAGTTTAATGCCTATGTAAACCTGTTAGTTTATTACTTTTTTGTAAAACACATGCAAAAAAATCTGAGTAGTTTAATGCCTACAGTATGGAAATCTGGTCGAGGCACCTACAAATACAGAGCTGTATCTCTAAAAATGTCTGAAATATTCTATCAAGATTCTCCAGAAAATGTGCCATGACACTCAAGTACAGATTGAACTTAGTGATTTTAAGTGTGCATTTATATGGACTAGTTTATTGTGAAATAATGTGTGCCATTTATGTATGAGTAATTCATTGAGCTTTAACTGATCAGTCACAGCATGAAGTTATGGGAAAGAGTAATGGAAGCTAGGTTAAGAAGGGAGGTGATGATTAGTGATCAGCAGTATGGTTTCATGCCAGGAAAGAGCACTACAGATGCAATGTTTACTCTGAGAGTGTTGATGGAGAAGTACAGAGAAGGTCAGAAGGAGTTGCATTGTGTCTTTGTGGATTTAGAGAAAGCATATGACAGGGTGCCTAGAGAGGACTTGTGGTATTATATGAGGAAGTCAGGAGTGTCAGAGAAGTATTTAAGAGTGGTACAGGATATGTACGAGGGTAGTGTGACAGCAGTAAGGTCTGCAGTGGGAGTGACGGATGTGTTTAAGTTGGAGGTGGGGTTACATCAAGGATCAGCTCTCAGCCCTTTCTTATTTGCAATGGTGATGGACAGGTTGACAGACGAGATCAGACAGGAGTCCCAGTGGACTATGATGTTTGCAGATGACATTGTGATCTGTAGTGAGAGTAGGAAACAGGTGGAGGAGACCCTGGAGAGGTGGAGATATGCTTTAGAGAGAAGAAGGGTGAATGTCAGCAGGGCTAAGACAGAATATATGTGTGTGAATGAGAGGAAGGATAGAGGAATGGTGAGGATGCAGGGAGTAGAGGTGGTGAAGGTGAATGAGTTTAAGTACTTGGGATCAACAGTTCAGAGTAATGGTGAGTGTGGAAGAGAGGTGAAGAAGAGAGTACAGGCAGGATGGAGTGGGTGGAGAAGAGTGTCAGGAGTGATTTGTGACAGACGAGTACCAGTAAGAGTGAAAGAGAAGGTCTACAAGAGGGTAGTGAGACCAGCTATGTTATATGGGCTGGAGACAGTGGCATTGACAAAAAGGCAGGAGTCAGAGCTTGATGTGGAAGATTTGAAGATGTTAAGATTTGCACTGGGTGAGACGAGGATGGCCAGGATTAGGAATAAGTATATTAGAGGGTCAGCTCAGGTTGGAAGGTTTGGAGACAAAGCCAGAGAGGCAAGATTACGTTGGTTTGGACATGTGCCGAGGAGAGATGCATACACACACACACACACACACACACACATATATATATATATATATATATATATATATATATATATATATATATATATATATATATATACACACACACACACACATATATATATATATATATATATATATATATATATATATATATAGATATATAGATATATATATATATATATCAGGCAGTACAAAAAATATTTCCAGGGACCTGTACTTAAACGCTTGCATAAGTGCTGCTCTGACACAAAATAAATAAATAAATAACATGCATTCTTAAGGATTTAAATATATCTCTATGTTGCATTTGGCAGGATTACATGTAATACATGGATTTTTGCTAATAGCATTTTTCCTATGACACAAAAGTTATTCTGATAAGTGCATAAGATTTCATTCTACTTTTGAAAAAAATAGTCATATGACAATGTATAATGAAAACTGGATATCGTGTAGTTCAATAGACCGTAAATGTGAAATGCCAGTGGAAACGCGCATTTCAAGTTTTTATTCCAAAATGAGTATTGGTGCTGTTTTCAGAAATCATACCACAAACTTTTTGTTATTTTAAAGAGCCTACTATGCTAATGGTCACAATTATACATTTATAAATTATATGTTGTCTTTTAGAAGAAATCTCAGTCAGCCATCAGAGCTGTCTGACATGGCTCCAGATAAATTGACAGACACAAATAAGTAGGAATGGTCTGAAGTCATAATGATGTCTTCTCTAGAAGCAATGGCGTCAGTTACTGGAACCATCCTGAAATGGACTTTAAGTGAATTGGTCATGCTTTGGAGCACGTTTAAGTAACAAACCTTTGGATTTGGATATAACCTGGTTGCCATATAGAAGACCAAATTATGCAGTTTGTGATGCAAGAAGTTTCTTGTTTTGCATTAAGTTTTGCTGATAAGGGTGGCCCCCTAGTTTTATTTTTCACAGAGCTGAAAACCCCTGCAATGAAATCATGAGAGTCTAAACACATAATGCCATAAACTGAGGCTTAGGGAATTATCATTTGTGTAGCCATTGTGGAGGCATTTTATATCAGCACCTAAATAGAAAGATAAATAGTTTGCCATGCAAATAGATTTTACAAGCACTACAACAAGGCTTCATTAGATATAGGACAGTCTAATGAGGTTTTAATTAAATAAAAAACAGATAGGGTTATCACACTTTATAAATACCTACTCCCTACAGGAAGTTGCAAACAGTTTATATTTATAATGTAGACTAACCCCCATTTATAGAATAAGCAACAACTAGGGTTGCCAGCTTTCTTTGTGGCTAAAACCGGACTAAGGTCACGCCCCTGGCATCACCCATAACCCCACCCGTCCCCACCCCCTTTCCCAACTATGCTCCACCCATTTTGTGATGTCACCGTGCCATCAGCTGATGGGAACACCCTCTTTTTCTGTTCCAGATGCCTGCTTTCAGCCGATTTACTATGCTTTTCTGTTAAAGGCCAGTTACTATAGTGCCCTTAACAAAGGGTGTCCAATCCTGCTGTGTAATATTACTATTATCCAAATGGTAGTCTGACCAATAGCAAGGCTATTTAGGAGTGGCCTGTAGAGTGTCACCATATAGCTATGCAAGTAGTCTGAGCTTAAATATGCCTCACAAATATCAGCCACAAAGATTGGTTTAAATATATTTAATAATAAAAGAACAAGACAATACACAGTAAATCAACACATAGTTCAAAATCACAGGAAATATTTAAAACAACATTGCTGGACAGTCTCAAATAAATAAAGAAAACATCAGAGCTATTCTTTACTATATTCCTATCTGAATCTAAAATAGCTCACATCCTTAACACTCAAGGTCAAACTCACAGACCTCATCATTTACTCCTGCTATCAACTGCAGGGATTAAGCAGGACTTAATGTTCACTAGGACAGGCAGTGCATCACCAAAAAGGGTCCCAAGACAAGTAATGGAACTTAAAGTGAGCAGAGTTCTCAAATCCCTACTGCCAGAATCAGGGGACAGGACAAATCCAGAAAAATAGGGACATTTTTAAAAGTATTAGTACTGTTAACTTGCAAAGTTGACAGAATTAGTGAAGGTGAATTAGCATGCATTTTCTGAAGTAAAATTAGTCTACAGCACTAATTATTATTTACTAAGTGCAATCTACCTTCTCTTCTTCCAAAATCACCAGTTTTATTTGGGATTGGGGGAAGCAACATTCTGAGCCAAAATCAGGAACAGCTCAGAGGTATGAAACCAAGTGCAGTTACTATAAAGTAGACAAAATTAGTGGAGCAGGCATAGCTCTCAAGTGTACCTCATTATGAGTCTTAAATAGTCAACATTCCACATTGAAAGGGTCTGTCACCATACAGTACTAAGACTTTTTTGATGGATACCCATGGTAAATAATACAAAAATCATATTAATTCAACTAAACAACAACTATCTAAGATTTTTCATGAAACTAAAGTCATTGGAGACACAGTTCAGGCAGGCATCAACAATATACAAGTCACAGTACACCCACTAAAAATGTTTGATTTAGTTATGAAAACTCTTTCTTCAGTTTACTTGGTCTGAATTGCAAAGTGCACAGTACACTACCCCGGTAAACAAATTCAGAAAAATAAAATAAACGTACTTGGAATTGTCTGACACATTTGTAAAATAATAACAGCAAGTGCACTGCCCTGCTCAGAAAAATGGAGCTGCTTACAGGCTTAGAAAACAAAGCTGCTTACATGCTTTTACAGGCTTAGTAAACGGAACTGCCAACATGCAAAAACTGACCCTGCTTGCCTTCAGAAAAACACTCTTCAGAAAACGGACCCTGCTTGCCTTCAGAAAATGGACCCTGCTTACATGCTTTTATAGGCTTAGAAAACGGAGCTGCTTACAGCACAAGTTACATGCAAAAATGGACCCTGCTTGCCTTCAGAAAAACACACTCCAGAAAACTGACTCTGCTTGCCTTCCGAAAAAAACGGAGCTCCTTACAGGCTTTATGACATGATAAAATGGAGTTTGCTTACCCTGGGTGATGACTCTGATAGCAGGCATAGTGTGTTGACAGGGAACCCGCATACTTTTTAAAATTCACATCTGCATGTGATGCACGCACACGCATGAGTCCTCCGTTGGGTTCTAAAACATTACAGTCTTGCAGGTTGCAGCTGTAAAAGCCCCTCTCCCTCACACTATGGTTCCGGCGCCTATGCAAAAGGACAAAAATTGCCTCTATGTTTACCCCAAGGTGTCCCTAATTTTGGCTCATTCAAAACCGGGACTTTACATGTCCGATTTTGAATGAAATTTATAACTGGACAATTTGTTAGAAAACCGGACAGTCCGGTCAAAAAAGTGGACATCTGGTAACCCTAGCAACAACATGCCTTCAGTACTACTTTTTGTAATATCATTCATAGTCACGATCAAGCCACTGAAGAAAGGCAAATCTTATCAAACCTGAGAACTTTCCTTCAGAATTCACAGGCACTAGTGGATAAGCATTTTTGGCATAAGTGCAGAAACATATATTGGAAATGCTGTTACTGTCGATTAGCTCTCCTGTGTTGAAAATTCCAGATCTTATCTAAGAGCACTAAATGGAGATTGCTTCTCTTAATAAAATGCTGCAGAACTAATTTTACATCCCCTCCAGGTTAAAATGCATGTGTACATCAACCTTATCTGTATGGCCAAGGTACCAGTAGCAGGCCTTAGCCACATGTTGATTTATAGTTTTTGTTGTTACTATTTTGTGTAGCTCCTTGTGTCTGTTGTTTCTCTCCCCTTTAAAAATGTAGGGCCTTTTTGTTCTAACCAAGTAACCTAATTAGGATGTCTGTATGAAGTAAAAAGAAACTGTCATGTCCATGATAGTGATGATGATGATGATGAAGATGATAACTATAATAATAACGACAATAGTGATGACAAAGATGATGATAACTATAATGGTAATGACAATGGTGATTATGGTGAAAACAGGATACAGCAGCCATTATCAGTTCTTACATACATGCTCTGGGAGCCAACATGAGTAATCACTGTCCTACACTGCTATTTATGTTATACAACACAACAAAAGAGAACTGAGGTCTGACTTTGAAATCTCAGCTTCTAAAGGCCAAGTGAATTTCGACTATCATCTTAGGAGCTAGGAAATAAATGCTTTAGCATGAGAATGTTTGTTAACTAATATGTTCACTTTTCAAGAACAATCAAGACTTACAACATGATTTGGAAGTAAAAAAAACAGATTCTTGATTTTTTTTTTAGGGGGGGGCGTTAAGCCTTTGCAATTTGAAGACTTATCTCTTTGAAATTTAAATTTGCTTAATCAATAATTTACACATATGGTCTAACTAGCCTTTATTCAATTAATAAGCATGACAATCACAGAAGATGATGCCTGGGTCTCCAATCATAACCAACTTATTATGTGTTTCAGTCATAGATACCAAAAAACAAATCCTTGCACAGCTCAGAAGGTAAATTTTGGCATCCACATAAAAAACACATTATAAAGGATTTTATTTGCTATGACCTAATCATAATTCTTTGTTGTTGTTGTGTTGTGACTTTTGGCTTTTCCCAGTTAGGGGTCGCCACAGTGGAACTTCGGTCCGCTAATGATTGGCAGTAGATTTTTACATGCCGAGTTGCCAGCCCTGACGCACAACCTTCAATGAAGGTACGCCCATTCACGCATGTCTCCACACAGAAGACGCTCTAGCTGTGAATCGAACAGGACAACGTCTTACTGTGAGGTGACAACGCTACCGCAACACCACCACCACCACAGTTTGTAATGCATTGAATTTTACCTGCTTCATGTACTACCAGATACAGAAAGTGTAGGAGAAAGTGTTTTACTTAGCACTGCCAAGATGACATGAGACAGAAATAAAGTACCCCTCTAAAGTACAAATGCTCTAGAATTTTGTTTGATACTTTGTATTACCACACGTTTTGAATATAAAAGTATGACAATGTAAAGTATCAGCTTTTAACTCTATTTTACCTTCTGCCATTGTTCTTTGCCAACTATCACTGCATGATTTGAATCCCAAGCATGCAACACAATGCTAATAGCACCAGAGTGCTTAACAAAAGCTCATTAAGTACCTTGCTGATGTCAGAAAATTGCTTAACAAGTTTGTCTTTTTCCTGTTTTTTGGTGAGTAGCCATTTTGTCCCATGCACTATATAACTGTTTTTACTGGAGCAAAATAAGGGCAGTGAGTCAGACTGATGTTTTATTTGTAATGTCAGAGATTCTGTATTGTCTATTCTAATTTCTCCAAATCATTTAGGTTTCTAATACCATGACAGGAATGGATCCCATTCCTAAGTCAAAGCATGATTAAAGTTCATGAAATTAGTATTGCTTCAGTCTTTGATGTCAGCCAAAAGTGCTCTTCACAGTACCTGCAATGTGCCCAGTAATGACTCCTTCTGCAATTCATATGGGGTTACATGGATTGGTAACATATCTAAATATGATTGTAAATTATTTTTTATAAGACCCGTTGCTCCTACTACTATTGGAACTGTCTGGGTATCTTTCTTCCACATTGCTCTCATTTCTGCCTGCAGATCCTAGTATTTTATGACTTTGTGTCTCTCTGTACGCAAGACACTGTAGTCACTAGGTGTGGCGATTTCAATGACCAATGCTGCTTTTGTCTTCTTTTCTTGGACCACTACGTCTGTTTTTTTAGCATCTATCTTTTGAACTGTTGGTAATGGGTGATCCCCTGTGATATAAACTTCATCATTTTCTATGATGCTTTGTGGCTCATTTCCAGTGTTTTTTCAGCCACTTTGATACCATAATGTTTGCACAATCCCCAGGGCAACAGTCTCGCAATATTTTTATGCCTTTCCCTATACAGTCCTTTTGCCATTAGTGTGTCACAACCAGCAACAAGGTGTGTGACTGTTTCCAATTCAGTTTTCAAAACCTTTTTTCTGTTTCTCCCACATGTTCAACGGACTTTGTAATCCAGCATGTATGTATCCCACTATCTTGGGCTGCCAATAATAAACATTCATTTCTTGGTTTGTATTCGCCTCTCCTTAACCACTCCTCCGTTCGTTCATGATCAACATGAGGCTCTCCCAGAAGTTTTTTTATACTTGCAACTATATTTATGCTTTTTCTACATTTCTTACTTTCTCATCTAGTCCTTCACCTTATATTCTTTCTTTTGTTTTTTGGCACATTCAGTTGCTGCCTGGTTTTTACCTAATTCTGGTTTGATTTCCATTCCTGCTTGACATCAATTTGCTTCTGTTAAATTAAGCAGAGAAGTCATCTTAGGTTTATTCTCTTCATGTTTCAAAACTTTCACTACATTTGGATCTTGTGAGGTCAATAGATATGTGTAGAGTCCCACGAGTGCAGATCTGTACATATAATCACTTTCAAGGAGGCCATCCCTCCTTCAGAACGAGGAATATATAATCTTGGTATACACTGATTTTTATAAATCATTTGGTGAACATGAAGCATCCTTCTTATTTTAATATCTAATCTAGCCAACACTTTTTGGGGCCAGTCGGTCACTCCAAAACTGTACATTAGGACAGGTAGAGCAAATCGATTTTTTGCTTGAATCTTGTTCCTGGATGTCAGAGCAATTCTCAGGATTAATTTAAGTCTTCTAACATATTCCTTACTGAGTTTTATTCTCATTTGTTCATATTTTATTGCTAATCCTTCATCAGTTACCAAGTATTTATACACTCCCTCTTGCTTAAGTTCTTTTATATCACATTCTTTTCCCAAGCTGATGTTTTCCTGGTGCTGTAGTTTTCCTGCTTTAAAGATTGCTTTTACACATTTATCAAGACCAAATGATATTCTAATATCATCTGAAAATGTTTTGACAACCTGTAGCTGTGCTTTCAGTTCCTCATCTGATGAGCTATACAGTTTTAAATCATCGACAAAGAGAAGACGGGAAGTCATTAGACTTTGTTGTTTTCTAGGAGCCAAATTGTAGCCATGGCCTAAGCTGTTAAGTAAACAGCTTAATGGATTAATGGCAAGACAGAATAGCAGTGGTGACAGAGTCACCCTGGAATATCCCCCTTTGAATTTTTATTCCTGGGATAATAATTTGTCCTTCATCATGGCTTAATTGCAAAGTGGTCTGCCATTGTTTCATGGTTACTGTAATGTACTCAATCAGTGTAAGGTGTTTCTTATACGTTATTAAGCACTCTTTTACCCATGAATGTGGGATACTATCAAATGCTTTTTTGTAGTCAATCCATGCCATACTTAGATTCTTCCCCTTTTTACAGTTCTCCACATTAACTTTAACAACAAATGATACTTTGCTCCATATGACTTTCTTTTATTGTCCTTTTGTTCTACTTCCATAATTGAGTTTTCTTCTAAATGACTATAAACACTGTCGGCATCAATTCCCATGTATAGTTTATATGTCGTGGGAAGGCAAGTTATTGGTCTATAATTTTTAGGGTAGCTTGCAGGTTCAATCTTAAGTAAGAGCATTGTTTTGCCTGTTGTTAGCCAATGTGGTGTCTGTTTGGGGTACACATATAAATAGTTCTTACTCATGGCTAAATCCTTGTGCAAAGATGTTAATACTTTTAACCAAAAGTTAAATACTGCATCTGGGCCTGGGGTTTCCAGTCATTGGCTTTTCTCAACTTTGTTTCAATCTCTGTGGCTGTTACTTCATCCCATTTCATATCCTGTACCTTTAAACTTCTTTTTATTTCTTTTACTTCTTCTATCCTTTTAGTATGTTTGTTATGTTCCACAGGATCTTCATAGATGCTTCACCAAAATATATCTACTTCCTCATTTTTTGGCGGTCTTTCAATTCTTTTTACCTTATTTCCCAGTTCTCTATAAAACTTTTTTGGGTCATCAATAAATTGCTTATTTTGTACTTTTCCCTTATATTTATCTGTGTATCTTTTAAGTTTTTCCACCTGTGCTGAAATTTTTAGTTTATTTGCGATAGTACATTATAGATCCTGGTCTGTTCTAATACTGTGCATTGCTTTAATCACATTTATCTTTCTTAGTATTTTTGTTGATCTATTCCCTCTTCCATAATCTTCTAACAGTGACACTTCTTCTCTTAATTGTTTTCTAGTTTCTCTATTTGATACTTCCATGATGGTATTCAATTTCTCCCCTTCCTTTCCTTCACTACCATGTGATCTTGTGGTAGAACTTTATCAGTTATTAATTTAGCAGCACAGTAGTATAGCCTGTTTACTTCTGTTATATCACATGGATCTCTATGGACAGTACTAATTACTGCATTTGTTTTATCAGACTTCTAACTTTTTGGGTTTTATTGACCTTCTGCAGTCTTTTTCTCTCATTGATCTTAATATATCTATCCATGTACCACTATTTGTTGCGAGTCCAAACCTTCTTTATTATAACATCAAAATTAAGCGCTTTCGTCAGTTAAAACTTTGACTTCATCAGAATTCACTAAAAAAATTACAAATGCTGTTTAAATACACAATACTGTTCAATGATTGGTTGAATTTTTTTCCACAATTACCAAACCCAATGAAACAATTAATATTTAAAAAGCCAGTTCTGTTTATACACCAGAATTAAATAAAATCAAATTAAAATCAAAATCTTTGATTTCATAAGATGATGTTGTTGTGAAGAATATGTCATATATAATAATAATGTAATAAAATAATAAAAAATGGAAATAAAAAGAAACCAAAACAAAGAAGGAAAAGGCATCAATTTCAAAAATGAATACAAAATGTTTTTTTTTATTAATGTTGTATATATGAATTTCTTTTAGTTAAATTAAACATTTTCAGCCCTTTCCTTCAAAATTGGTGCCAAGTTCAAATGTTCATTCAAACCAGGGGGAAAGTTTGCTGCAAGTCTGAGTTGCCACATCAGTTCCTTTTTTAATAATATGTTTTGCCAGTCCCCACCTCTGGCTTCCAGATGTACAAAATCTAAAATAGCAAAATGAAAGCCTGTGTGGTTATTACAAACTATACTGTGCTTGTACAAGGCATTTGTAAATTTTTTGTTTTTTATATCGTACAAATGCTCATAAATTCTTGTCTTGAGAAGCCTCTCGGTCTTACCAATATAAAAAGAGCTGCAGGTAACACACGTAGCAATGTAAACCAACTTGCTAGAAAAAGCAGTTGCCTCTCCTAGCGTATACTATGCTATTATTCTGTTTTTTTAGACAGATATTGGTTTCCTGGGAGACATAAGAACAATATTTACATCTGCCACAGCATCTGGTACCATTCTTGTAAATTCCATCAATGGTAAAACATTTTGGTCTACTTTCCAGAATCTTTTTCAAGTTAAACCCAATTTTAGTGGTAAACACTGTTTTTTCACCTAAAACTCGGTATTTGTCATAATCAGCTTTAAATATACTCCAATTTTTGTACAAAACATCTTTAACTTGTTGGCATAGTGGACTGTACTGTACAATACAAGTATGTTCAAAATGTGTTTCATTCAATTTTTTATCATTCTTCTCGGAATATTGGTTTTGGTAGTTCCCTTACCTAATAATGGGGTGTATTTTTTTCCCCATTCACTAAAAACATCATTAAGAGTTTTTACCACCAAACCCATAGGTTAACCCCTGTCCAAGAACATATTTTTTAAAAACTCAAACTCAGGTATAAGATCTTCCACCAAAGAAGTCATTCTAGCTACCCTGATTGCTTGACCCTTTATGATGCTTTTCTTTTGCCAAAAGGGATGAAAACTATTAAAATGTAAGTAATTGTTACAGAATGTTTTTTTATGATATATTTTAGATGTAAATTGATCCTTGTCCTTGACAATTAATGTATCTAAATAACTAATTTCATTAGCATCATATTGGAAGGTGAATTTTAAGAAATTAGTTGTACTACTTGAAGTATTGAATGAATGAAGGAATAGATTCAATGGTTCCCTTCCAAAAAATAAAAATGTCATCCAAAAACTTACAATAATAGGTTATGCAATCATGATATTTACTTCCAAACACATGTTCTCTTTCCCATCCTAGTAATATAATATTAGCATAAGTGGGGGCGCAAGTGGCAACCATTGCCATACCTCTAACTTGCTGAAAATATTCACCCTCAAAAAAGATGTAATTATTTTCTAAAATTAATTCCATCATTTCACAAATTAACTTTATTTCATCACAATCCATAGTAGACAAATTATATAAGGTTTCCTCAAAGTATCTTAAACCTTCTTCCTTAGGAATGCAGGTGAATAAATCCATTACATCAATGGTAACAAAATAACCTTCCACACTCCATAAATGGCTTTTTAGTTGACCAAGAAACTCCCACAAGTCCTTAACTAAATGTGTACACATGTCCACAACATGTTTAATCTTCCTGTCTACGTATACAGATAAGTTGTGAGTTTTAGAACCAGTTGCTGCTGCAATAGGTCTAAAGGGTGGATGTTCCAAGTTTTTGTGCACTTTGGGTATGCCAAATATGCCAGGGATAATAGGATGGATATTAGATAAAAAATCATATACTGCCCCTGTAATTCTTTGATCCATGAAGTATTCATATAGAAAACTAGCAATTCTCTGATATGCTATATGGATTTGATTTCTGGAGCATATAGAATAGTTGTTAATATCAAATAGAATTCCCTGCATAATGTTGGTGTAATCAGTACTATTAAATAGTACAATCCCACCCCCTTTGTCTGGTGCCATAACACGTATGCTCTTGTCATTTCTTAAATCCTGCAATAAGGTTCTTTCTGTATTACTAAGATTATGGAAATTGTTTTGTGTTTGCCCCAAATTTTGTAAATATCATCCTTATCAACCTTCTCAAAAGTGTTAAGTAAAGGATCTAAGGGGGGATTATAGATACTTCTTTTTTTACATACTTCTTTACATAAACCTGTATCATTTTTGTTAACCTTCGAATGTAATAATTGCTTACCGATCTATTGTTTGAACAACATCAGGGTTTATGCAACAAAATTTTGAATAGCATGGACAGAAAATGTGATGGGACATTCAACAAAAAAGCTAAAAAGTTGGCCCGAGATTTAAAACAATATCAAATTGGCAAAACTTATCCCATTGAGAGACACTTATTGTCCATAATTCAGGGAATATAGACTATCCACCTACTCCTAGGGCAGACAATGAGTGTTTTTTAGGGCCTATGGACCCAGAAACAACAGGGGAGGAGGATGATTATTTCGAAGGGGAACGTCAACCACCCTTTGATTATCAGGATTTTCCGTTACCCAGACGCTCAAAAAGAATAGCGAGTCGCAAGCAGGCGACTTACAACAAGGTAGTGCAGAAGTATACGGATGCCCCAAGTTGGCAGGGACTCCTGGTTTGGATGAGAAACCTCTGAACAAGTCTATACAGCAAACTTTGAATGGTTTTAATATTTACAATTATACAGACAGGGAAATTTTGCCAAAATATTTTTCTTTGTTTTCCAAAGGGTTTAAGTATGTACCTACAAAAATCCCAGACATTGCTGACACCTTAATTGATATTCAACTCTATACTAGAAAATTGAACTTGCAATTATTACATTCGAAGGTTATCAAAAATGATACAGGTTTATGTAAAGAAGTATGTAGTATGAAGAATGCATCTGGAGCATTTCTCCCCGGGCCTCCGCTGAAAACAGGATCTGTGGAACCTAGTCAGACTTTCCCGGTCAACAAATGTTAAATAAATAATTAAATAAAAATAAATAAATGTAAAAAAAGAAGTATCTATAATCCCCCCTTAGATCCTTTAATTAACACTTTCGAGAAGGTTGTTAAGGATGATATTTACAAAATTTGGGGCAAACAAAAAAACTTTCCATAATCTTAGTAATACAGAAAGAACCTTATTGCAGGATATAAGAAATGACAAGAGCATACGTGATATGGCACCAGACAAAGGGGGCGGGATTGTACCATTTAATAGTACTGATTACACCAACATTACACAGGGAATTCTATTTGATGTTAACAACTATTCTATATGCTCCAGAAATCAAATCCATATAGCATATCAGAGAATTGATAGTTTTCTATATGAATACTTCATGGATCAAAGAATTACAGGGGCAGTATATGATTTTTTATCTAATATCCATCCTATTATCCCTGGCATGTTTGGTATACCCAAAGTACACAAAAACTTGGAACATCCACCCTTTAGACCTATTGTAGCAGCAACTGGTTCTAAAACTCACAACTTATCTGTATACATAGACAGGAAGATTAAACACATTGTGGACATGTGTACACATTTAGTTAAGGACTCATGGGAGTTTCCTGGTCAACTAAAAAGCCATTTATGGAGTGTGGAAGGTTATGTTGTTACCATTGATGTAATGGATTTATTCACCTGCATTCCTAAGGAAGAAGGTTTAAGATACTTTGAGGGAACCATATATACTTTGTCTACTATGGATTGTGATGAAATAAATTTAATTTGTGAAATGATGGAATTAATTTTAGAAAATAATTACATCTTTTTTGAGGTTGAATATTTTCAGCAAGTTAGAGGTGTTGCAATGGGTGCCGCTTGCGCCCCCACTTATGCTAATATTGTATTACTAGGATGGGAAAGAGAACATGTGTTTGGAAGTAAATATCATGATTGCATAACCTATTATTGTAGGTTTTTGGATGACATTTTTATTTTTTGGAAGGGAACCATTGAATCTATTCCTTCATTCAATCAATACCTCAATAGTACAACTAATTTCTTAAAATTCACCTTCCAATATGATGCTAATGAAATTAGTTATTTAGATACATTAATTGTCAAGGACAAGGATCAATTTACATCTAAAACATATCATAAAAAAGCGTTCTGTAACAATTATTTACATTTTAATAGTTTTCATCCCTTTTGGCAAAAGAAAAGCATCATAAAGGGTCAAGCAATCAGGGTGGTTAGAATGACTTCTTTGGTGGAAGATCTTATACCTGAGTTTGAGTTTTTAAAAAATATGTTCTTGGACAGAGGTTACCCTATGGGTTTGGTGGTAAAAGCTCTTAATGATGTTTTTAGGGAATGGGGAAAAAATACACCCCATTATTAGGTAAGGGAACTACCAAAAACCAATATTCCGAGAAGAATGATAAAAAATTGAACGAAACACATTTTGAACATACTTGTATTGTATAGTACAGTCCACTATGCCAACAAGTTAAAGATGTTTTGTACAAAAATTGGAGTATATTTAAAGTTGATTATGACAAATATCAAGTTTTAGGTGAAAAAACACTGTTTACCACTAAAATTGGGTTTAACTTGAAAAAGATTCTGGAAAATAGACCAAAATGTTTTATCATTGATGGAATTTACAACAATGGTACCACATGCTGCGGGAGATGTAAATATTGTTCTTATGTCTCCCAGGAAACCAATATCTGTCTAAAAAAACAGAATAATAGCATAGTGTACCCTAGGAGAGGCAACTACTTTTCTAGCAAGTTGGTGTACTTTGCTACTTGTGACACCTGCAGCTCTTTTTATATTGGTAAGACCGAGAGGCTTCTCAAGACAAGCATTTATGAGCATTTGTACGATATAAAAAACAAAAAGTTACAAATGCCTTGTACAAGCACAGTATAGTTTGTAATAACCACACAGGCTTTCATTTTGCTATTTTAGATTTTGTACATCTGGAAGCCAGAGGTGGGGACTGGCAAAACATATTATTAAAAAAGGAACTGATGTGGCAACTCAGACTTGCAACAAACTTTCCCCCTGGTTTGAATGAACATTTGAACTTGCCACCGATTTTGAAGGAAAGGGCTGAAAATGTTTAATTTAACTAAAAGAAATTCATATATACAACATTTATGAAAAAAAAAAACATTTTGTATTAATTTTTGAAATTGATGCCTTTTCCTTCTTTGTTTTGGTTTCTTTTTCTTTCCCTTTTTATTATTTTATTACATTATTATTATATATTACATATTCCTCACAACAACAACATCTTATGAAATCAAAGATTTTGATTTTAATTTGATTTTATTTAATTCTGGTGTATAAACAAAACTGGCTTTTTAAATATTAATTGTTTCATTGGGTTTGGTAATTGTGGAAAAAAATTCAACCAATCATTGAACAGTATTGTGTATTTAAACAGCATTTGTAATTTTTTTAGTGAATTCTGATGAAGTCAAAGTTTTAACTGACGAAAGCGCTTAATTTTGATGTTATAATAAAGAAGGTTTGGACTTGCAACAATTAGTGCTTTATTGGGTTTAGTTGTTTTTTTTAGCACTATTGCATCTTCATGTTTTTGGTATATCTATCCATGTACATTAAATCAAGCAACTCTTCTCTTAGCTCATTTTCTTCCAAACTGAGGGCACATTCCTTGTTTTCTGTTTCCTGTGGGCATTCTATAGAAAGTTCTAGAGCATCTAATGTGACACATTCTCTTCAATTTCATCCTCTGTCATCTGTTGCTCTGTCATATGGGAGCTCACTGGCCTATCACTCCTCAACATTGACTGCATCAGTTTCCACAGTTTCCTGTTCCTTTCCTTGCTGTCTAGCTTCAAGTGAACTTTTATACTGGTTTCCTGTGGAAGCTCCAAAATATCTTTATATGGCACCTGACCAGTTGTTTCCTGTCCCACTGGCTTCCCTTTAATTTGGATATCCATTGCTCTATCCTGTTGTGGTGCTTTCTGCATACTGTTTTCAACACTGAATCCTTCTCTTTGCAGCTGCTCTGTAACCTCAATTTCTATTTCTTTCACTTCTCCATTACTAATCTCTTTTTCTGCTTTTCTTCTTAGTCTTCTTATTTTTTGCATTGCAAAGTTTTCCATATCTGGATTCCTTTGCCTGTATTTCTCTTCAAATATCTTTGCTGCTGCTGTTTTTGTATTGGTTATTTTTTTTTCCTTTGTATAAATATTATACCATATTAAATCTCTTTTCCTTTCTCCTGTCCATATTTCTTCTTCACACGTCTCCTGATCTTCTTTGTTTTCCTTATTCAGGGGACTTAATCCATCATGTTGTGGTATAGTCTGTATTAGACCTTCTACATTAAATCCTTCACTTCGCATGCACTCCATAAATTCAACTTCTGTTTCTTTAACTTCTGCTTTACTAATCTTCTTTTCTATATTACATCTTTGTGATATTATTTTGTTATTGTGAAATTTTCCATATCTGGATGCTTTTGCCTGTATTTCTCTTCGAATATTTTTGAGATTGCCTTTTCTATACTAGTTAACTTGGCTTTCTCCTTTGCATAAATATTGCACCATATCAAATCTCTCTTTCTTTCCCATGGCCATATTTCTGTTTTATATTTTTCAAATATCTTTAGGATTTGATGTTTACTTTCTATTGTATGTATATTATAATGTTTAGTTTGATAAACATTATTCCAGTCTCCAATTAATGCTCTTCTTTAAATGCTTAGTCATTTTGCTGTCTTACAGTTTGTATATCCATTCCTGAGCAGGCACAGGTTGTTGACAACATTTGCTTTTTTAACCATTATAAAAGAGAAATAGTTTTTAGACATGCATGGAGACAGAAGCAGGCACTTTTACTGGTACCTTACTTAATAATCTGGATAAATTACTGATCTGTCTAGATTACAGATTCTGGATGTGTAGATACCTTTATTTTGGAATAAAAAGTGTACTGCTATGAAAGCTTTCATTGAAATTGGTAATGCCATCATTTGTTCATGTAATCTAATGGCACTCAAGCTGAGAAACAGGTTAACTGTATGTGTTTTTATTACCTATCTTTTCTAACTGAATCACATCAGGTTACATCGGAACGTAGAAACATGAGAATCATACTAGGCATTAATGGTGATCATAAGACACCTAGCTTTATACATCTTTACATAGGCAAATGTAAACATTTTTGACACCTTTGCCAAGCATTTATTACCGCTTACCTTCCAAAGCAAGTATGGCTTTATATGATAAGCCTGGTGTAAATTTGTATGTATCAATCTAGTCATTAAGACTCACCTTAAGGATAGTTAGAGTAGTACTTTGTTTGACCTGATTATTCTATAGGCTGGGGAAGTGCTGTATTATGAAGATATCCCTCCAGCAAATCTTGTTTATATTTTAGTGTAGATTTAAGTTTCTAGTGCAGAGTATGTAGAGGTATTGGTTTTAGAAAGAAACAGGAGGTCAAAAAGCGACTGGGACTTTCACGGCTCAAAAAGATAGAGATACATCACCTTAAAGTAGATGGCAGGCTACTGTGTATAAGTAAAGTCAATATAATCTTTTTGTATAGTGTAAGGATTTAAGACCTTTAATTCCCTTATTTAGAACCCTTTGAGGCTTTCCCATTGAGTGATATGCCTGGATTTGCATATAACAAAGCAGTGAATTCTATAATAGGTCTGTTAAGGGAAAATTCCAGGGCTAGCATGACTTCTTTGGATCTTGCAGATAATCTGTTGGTCATAAACTGAGAGAGAGAGAGAGAGAGAGAGAGAGAGTAGTCCACGTAAGTACACAAGTCACTTATGTATGAAAAGGAGTAGCACTGGAGTCCATTTTTCTTCTGAACGCTACTAATCTTTACCGTATTGTATTTATCCATATACCACATTTGGTACATCAGGTGTGTGCACATTCTGAACTTTGCTGGAGCTGTTTAGTATTAGAGGATACATAGAAAGCAGCACTCTGTAGTCATCAGCAAACTTGATCAACCACACTTCTGGGATATTGGCTTGGGCATCTGATAGATATCATAAAGTAAAGTTCCTAGCTCAGATCGCTGTGACATTCCACTCATTACAATTATTATGACAATGTACAGGCAATGTTCACATCCTAGGAGATCTAGATATCCAATTAGTAATCTAGCAAACAAGACAGGGAGTTGCATTGTTTGTCTACTTTTTCAATAATTCTCACTGTAAGTTCATAATTTCAGTTGTCTCTTCTACACAAGGAGATTCAGCACCTTCAAATTATGTCAACGTATTTATTTTGTGCAGATTGTACAGGACCTTGCAATTTAATTGCTAGCTTTTTTAGTATGGCGTAATACCTGCTGTTTAGGGAATGGATCAAAGACAAAGATTTTGTATACATGTTGAATTAACATTTTGTTTTGTGTAGTTTTGTTTTTGACAGAACAATATTTTTTTTGCTACAATGTCATTTGAGCACCAGTGCAGGTTTAGAATGCAGGCATGCTATGCAACTATGTAATTTTTGTTATTGTATCTGACAACTTTACTTTTCATGTATGCAGTCATGCTGCTGAATATTTATGTAAGTTTGACCAATACTGGAAAAAGATAAGACTGCAGAAAAGAATAAATTAATGTTCTATTTCTAAGTAAGTCAAGCACATAAGTAATGCATATTTTTATTTTCCAATAGCCTGCCTAGGAAATGAACTATTTGGGCATTCATCATAACAGTGTGGGAAAGCCTTGGAAATTCTTGTGTGTGACAGGTGAGATAAAAATATTTTTGTGCAGTATGTGAACTGTGTACCTTTAGTACAGGTGAATGACGGTAGGATTATTTCAGTCTCAGACAACAAAGACAAAAGCATTTAAATAAATTATGACATTTACAATAGAGGAAATGTATGGTGTAGTTAAAATATAGAATTAATACTGCTACTGATAAAGGAACTAAATCATTCAGGGACTGGATGAGACAATTTTCATAAGAAAAGATGGTGGAAGTGCTTTAAATCGATGTTGCTACATAGTTTTGTCAGCAAAGTGACACCAAGCTGTGTGAAAGAGAAACACATAGTAAAATCAAGAAAACTCTTGTTTCTTAAACAAACGGACCATATAGAGATCAGCTGCAGCTCATAATATTATTGAGAAATCCAGGCAGCACAATGCACAGATGGGTGAGAAGCAAGTCTCCTGCCATCAAAGTATTTTACTTTCAGCTTCTACACTGCTTTGCAGGAAATAGATGAGCTGCACCTCTTAGTACTTTATCCATACCTTATTTCCCATTTCTGTAGATCCATATCCCATAAGGCATTGCTTATTGTGTACTAAGGGTAATGCACTATGACAACCATGTGTTAAGCTGATCGCAGACATATGAGGAATGCTTGTAAGTCACCTCTAAAGTTGTTGTTGGTATTTTGGCTTTTCCCGTTTAGGGGTCGCCACAGCGGAACTCCGGTCTGCTAATGATTGGCAGTAGATTTTTCTGGTGCCGAGTTATCAGCTCAACGCCCAACCTTCAAACAAGGTACACCCATTCACGGATGTCTTTCGGAATGCCACTCGATCTGCAGAATCCACATAGAAGGCACTCCCCACACTCCAGCCGAGAATCAAATGGGAGAACTTCTTGCTGTGAGGCAACAATGCCACCGCTGCACCACCGCGGATCTGAGTCACGTCTAAAGTGATAAGTTATAATAAGTAAAACCCCTATGTACAATTTCCTGGTGGTATTTATTTGTTTAGTTATGTAGGTTTTATATTCCTGCTGTGTTGAGCCTTATGGAAGCATACTTCAATATGAATACTGCAACAGGCCTGCCACAGGCATAATGCATACTAATGCGTAGTAGAGCCATAGGCCGTAGGCAGTAAGACTCTATGAATCTAAGCCATGGGTTTTAATGCAGAGAAAATCTGAATAGTTATTCTAGAATAATATTCAATGCCCTGAGACTAGGTAACAGAAAAGGAAAAACACGAATCAAACATACTTTCGTTGGTAAAACAAATAAACTTGTGTTTGGAAGCATTGTTTTTACAAAGCGCCAATATACAGAAAATGAAAAATTCCAATAATTTTCAATCTCCAATTTATCTTTACTAGCTACAGTTACTATGTATGTTGCTGTCTATGAAAACTAATAAGTGGTTCTCATTGAGACTACTTTGATACTGAAGCAAATCTGACAGACACATAACATACTGATCACAGATTCCTATATTCCCCTAAAAAATCATATCCTCTTTTATACTTCAGAGCTTTTTACAGGATGGCTATATGTGTATTGTATCTGCACTCCATCAGTCATGACAGGTACTATCAAGTGCGTACATCTCAGGAATATACGTCATTTGATACACAGAAGAGGGAATACATAATTTTAACTTGCACAGCTATGTGAAAGCCTGTATCCATAACATACATCATGTAGCATTCTGTTCTGTGTCAGGTGTGACAGTATAAGGTCCCTATTTTATGAATGATAGTCATGTTTCAAAACTAGCAGTGGCAAGACATTTCTAAAGTTTTAATAAAATATAATTTCGTTATTGGTAAAGGCATATAGCACTTCTCATCAAATCTTTTTTTCATGTATCCTAAAATGCATCCAATTTTACAGCTGCAGCTAGGACAATTGTTGCCCTAGGCAATCTCTTAACTGGTGTTATCCTCACCAGACAAAAAGTCTTCCAGTGTTCAGTACCAAAACAAAACCAAAATTAATGTGTCTTCCATCTTTCATGTGCTTCACTCCTACTGATGCAAGTTTTTAAGTCTGTACTAGGCTAAAGACCACTTGGGCCTTTTTAAGCATAGTCATGCATCTGAAATCTCTGACAAGTGCTGGTACCCTCAATAAGTTTAAACAGGGGCCATGGAGATGAACCATTTACAGGCTGACTATGTGCTTTAGTGACATAGGTATCAAAGCAGGGATGAATTTCCTGTTTCCCATCCAGTTGTCCAAGTTACGCGTGAATTGGATTAGGGAGGAACTCTGCTTCACACAGAAGGGGAGCCTGTTTCAGAGAAGGTGTAATCTCCGGGATGTATATCGGTCTCTCCAGTAGTTCCTATTTTTATCATAATCAAGGTTTAAGCCTTTAAAATGGATAATTCTGGTGCTGTTTGTTTTGCATATATGCAGGAGGTCCATCAGAGTGGGGTCTGACAATGCCTTGAATGCCAGGCATAGATGTCCACTCAGCAGTCTGTAGGAGGCAGAATGCAGGAATAGAGCTTTGAGGTGGTCTGAATAAGACGTGTTACTTATGTCCTGTATTCTTTTAGTGAGGAACCTCTTTGGCCATTGCAATTGTTTGATGTGCATGGTTAGGTACATACCAAATGGGACATTATACTCAATGACAGGTCTGATGATTGATGAATATACTGGAACAATGACCTCCTTGAATCTAGATGAATACCTTTGTTTATAATTTGCACAGCATAGCATGATTTCCTCACTACTGTAGAAGCATGATTATCAAAGGCTAGATTGCTGTGTATGTGCCTTCCCAAGTCCTTGACTTCTACTGGTTCAACTCTTAGGAGTGTCTTGTCAGTATAATAATTATCCCGGGGTGGATAATTTCCAAAAGGATACTATTATGCATGTCTTGGTGTTTAGTTTTAGTCCAAGGCTCTGACACAAATTATTTGCCGGTGTCAACACTTCCTGGAGAACATTAATGTCGGGGGTGAGGATACTGAGTCTGCTCTTTATTTGCAATTATATGAAAATGTTGTCAGCCAGAGGCTTTTGACATTGGTCTGGGCTCAAGAGCAGTAAATGCCAAAAAGGACTGTCCTCTTTGTAGAAGTGGACTCCTTAATTCTAACATCCTGGGTCCTATCTGTGAGGCAGCTGGCTATCCACAGGGTGCCATAAGGGTTTATACCTAACCTCTTGAGTTTATCAGCAATAGCCAAATGGGGTCTGGCAAATGCCTTGGCAAGGATAAGGTAAACAGTGTAAACCATTTTCCCTCATCCTTTGTTTTTGTGACCCTCTCAAAGAAGTCCACCAGGTTAAGTATGCATGACATGTCCTTCACAAAATCAGTTCTGGTTGGGTCCAGTGTCTGCAAGTTTCCCATGTCATTACTGATTATTTCCATAATAATTCTTTCCATGGCTTCTCATAATTTCTTTCCCAACTTTCTGCAGAGTGATGGCCGTTGCTGTTCTCCATTCATGAGCATGAAACCTGTTTGGCAGTTACAATTAAACAGCTATTTCAGAGGGCCCGATAAGTCATGTTTCTTACTATTTAGAAGCCATTCTGGGATATTGTCTGGTTCCATCTACGCATTGTTCTTGGCCTTAGGGAGATCATGGAGGCCCTGCTCCCTAGTGACAGTAGGGGGAGTTATATTTAATGGTATTTTCTAATGGGAGGTTGAGGGGGAGAAAGGAGTAAACTTGTCTTCCAGTTGTTGTGTCTTTCGGCTTTTCCTGGTTAGGGGTCACCACAGCGGAACTCCGATTGGTAGTTGATTTTTATGTGCCGAGTTTCCAGCCCTGATGCACAACCTTCAACGAAAGTACGCCCATTCACGCATATCTCCAAGCAGAAGAAGCTCTAGCTGAGAATCAAACTGGACAGTTTCTTACTGTGAGGCGACAACGCTACCGCAGCACCACCACCGCAGGTTAGAATTTGTCTGCCAGTAGGTTTGCTATATCTTCTGGCTCAATATAAGTGGCTCTATTAACAATGAGCTCTGCACATAGCTGTGTATTGTCTCCAAGGTTGTGGACATAGCTTAAGAATGCCATGTTGTTGTCCTTGGCCTGGGAGTCCAAATATACCTAAAATTTGGCTTTGATAGACTTTATTTGTCCTCTGAGTTGTTTTAGTTTGGTGAGAGTACTTTTATCTTGCCGGGCACTACATCTCCTAATTTTTGCCATGATCTTCTTCCTTCTGTTAAACAGCCTATTGATGTTCTGATTCCACCAGTGTGGCATGTTTTCTGAATTAGTTCTTTACTTATTCCTTGTAGGTACGTTTGCCTCTATGCAGCTATTAACAAGCTTGTATAGGATTTCTGTGAATACTTCTGCATAGGCAGAATTATTCTCAGTGTATAAGGGGAGTGAAATTTTGCCAGGTTATCACTTAGTATTAGGAAGTTAGCCTTAAATTATTTCCTGAACATTCCAGAGTTAGCTTGGGTTCTGGGTTTTATTTTCACTTCAAAGGACACTGTTTTGTAGTCTGACCTTAATAGAGAAGACATTACAATAACGGGTGTGCAGTGCCTTATTACTGAGGACCAGGTCCAGTATGTTTGCATGCCTGGTGAATGTATTGATGATCTGGTACAGGGAGTTTGTATTTACAAAATCCAGAAATCTCTGTGCCTGCATGTTTGGTGTCATATATGATTCCCAGTTAATAGTGAGCTGATTAAAGTCACCCATGAATACGGTATTGTGTTGGATGGTGTGTGTTTCTGATAAGCTTAAATGTGTGTTATAGGTTTCCTGGGTCATAGTGGGGGATCTACAGCTTGCAAGGAAGTGGAATAGAATTTTGCCTAAGGTGATTTGAACTTGGGAAAGTTCAAGTGCACTATTCTGTTTGACCAGACTTGAGGTATATTTATTTTTTATGTAAATCCAGTCACCTCCACCTTTAGTTCCAGTCTGTGTAGTAGTTGGTCTAAATTTGTGGAAGGCATTATAGCCTTGCACTGCTGGTGTGCTTTCCATGACTTTAAACTATGTCTCAGGAACTGCATAAATGTCAGCACTTTTTAGTGTGAGAAGAGCTTATAATTTCTTGTTTGGAGTCCTAGTTTTGATCAGTAACACCTTTAGATTTTCTTGGTTATGATTTGCTCTGTCAGAAGTTCTTTCATTTTGCCATTGCCTAAAAAGGCACTATGGAGGAAGACAATGTCTTAGCTAATATTAAAAAGTCTAGAATGTGGGGTGCAGACCATCCTCGGCAAAGCAGCGTGACCTGTTGACCATATCCCTCCATACTGACAAATATTGCAACCCCTTAGAATGACACCAGAAATTAAACCAATTGTTAAACTCAGTCATCTTCTGTTCATACTGTGGCATCATCCAGTTAAGTGCTGCTCAGTGCTAGGCTAATGTCAGCCTGGGACACATATTCTGAGAGCTCCATGATGTATCTCTTCATATAGTCTAGGGAGGTACATCACAGGTTATGTACACCCACATTGACTATGACTGAGTCATACTGGTACTTTTTCTTACTTGGCCTGGTGAGGGGTTCATCAGTGTGTCTCACAATGGAGACTCTAATGAAAAGAATATTAGATTGTGTGGTGGTGTGACATTCCCTCTTTGAGCCAGTAATCAAAAAGCCTGAATCCTCACCACTAACACTAGAGAGAGACATTAACTTGGAACAAAAATGGATACATGCAGTATTTCTAAATGCAGCTGTCTGCATCAAGCACAAATTCCCTTAAGAGCACAGATGGAACAAACTCAGTCTGGGGTCTAAATTCCTCTCTCTGTCTCCCTTCAAGTCCTCAGTAAAACTCCCCACTGGCACAACTATAGAGTTGAGTCCTCAGCCAAGTGTCCAAGCCAAGTCCTTCAGCACCCTCTCTGTGAAACCAGTGTTTCCCGCTCCAAGCAGCTGACACACATACTCTTGGAGTTTTGATTTGCACACACACACACACACACACACGCACACACACACACACACACACACACACACACACACACACACACACACACACACACACACACACACACACACACACACACACCTGGGAAAGGCTGACACAGATTTACTAGCTATGCTCCCTTCTGCCCAGACTATAAGGTACTTACACTGCCACCAGACACTCCAAAGCCTGCTATTTTAAGGCTCTTACAAGGTTGCCCAATTATACCAAGTGAAATTAATATTAATGCCAATGATAGTATTTGACCAATGCAGTAAGGTTTTCAGGAGTAGCTACAGAGTCACGAAATAGATATAAATCCTCTCAAAGGTTAAAGTATTCTTTAAATGGTGAACCACAATGAAAATTTAAATATATTTAATAATAAATAATAAAACAACAAGAAATGTAGAATATCTGTTTACAATAAATACCAGAGTTTCATCACAGGAAATATTAAAAATAACACAGATTAATAGATTCACACAGCTACAGAAAAATAATACTTAACTAATGTCACTACACTCTCCAGACTGATCTAAAGAATTACTATTCAATGGCCACTTACTAGGGCAAGGCAAGATGAAGTAGGTGAGGGGGTCCTTCTTTGACAGGTTCCAAAAATAGACTGCTCTGAGAATTCAGTCTCATCTAATATTAAATCATAATTTTTATGATGGATTACAGAATGACATCACATATATCTTGTCATCTGACTTCTGGTTCCCATACTACCTCATTACTGGAAACTGAACCAGAGTCTCACACATATGTATTACCATACACACAGATATAGCTTTGCTAAGATCTGTTGCAGCTTCTGGAAATCATAAAACAATAAAACACTTCCACTCTTTCTACAGGAGCTAATAAACCATTCCTTAGCACAGGCATTTCACCTCTGGCTGCAATCATTACTGTAAGATACAATCTTTATGGCCTAAATTAATAATTTCATTTTATACTATTTTTCAAAGTTAGCTGGAGCTGAGCTTGCTCTCTTCTTTTCCAGTATTCTCTGTTACAGTATTAATTTCAATAGTTATATTACAGTCTGCCATACAAATGTATTTATTTTTCCATATAACAGTGCACACTATTGATACATTTTAACATAAGCAGCTTTATAAATACATTTTTCAACTTAAGTATCTGTACAACTAAGTTTGACATACAAATGACATATAATTCTTTGCAAAATGCCAGCTAGCTGTGGTGGCATATGTTACATATCCACTGCCCTACTTTTCCTGGCATACTGACAATACCTTACATCATCACAGATGGCATGCCTTATGGGATTACAAGTGGAGGCTGAATGTTATGTTGCTGTAGTTGTTGATGTGAATGAATGTGTTGATGTGGCCGTTCAGATCTGCTGAGGTCATTTATTATGTATAATTTGTCTAGGAGGTCTCTGGAGTTTAGGAAGGTTACACTTAAGTCCATCAACATCCTGGGTCAATGCATTTTCTTTGTATTGTGCGTGATGGGTACAGTGTGTGCACTACTGACAACCTGATTGATATTAGGAGTGATTTTATGTGAGAGCTTTGCCTCCAAAGACATTGTGTAAATACATCTCTCTCACATAACTTTCAATTTGTTTGATAATTAGCTGACCATATTAACCAAGCTGGTAAAGGAGATAGTGCAAAAGTTTATATCCATGGCAACAACTCTTTTTTTATTGATTACACAGCAGTAAGAATACACAGTAATGTCAGGAGTATCTGGTTGGCAACTCTTGGGGCAGAGCTTGTCATTGCAACCTAGTTGCCCTGTGTGCAACTAGGTATTGGTCAAATTTCAAGGGTGCTTGTAGAGGAGAAATATCAACTCATTGTGCCAGCATCTATACAGGGTACTGCATTTTTAAGGAAAGATAGAAAAGAACTGAGCTACTGTATATGAACTCACACAGCAAGCATTTGTTTTACCAGTTAAACAGCCATATATTAATCATGGCTGATTTTTAAAAATTATTGTCAATCACTCTGAATTGTATTGACCAATTGACATCTTTTCTTCAGTTACAGTTATGCCTCTTAACAACTTACATCTGGGGCAGAAACTGCCTAATTATGGCTTTACCCACCAGGCACATATGTGACATAATTGCATTTAGTCTACTTTCCAGTGTATTTCCCAAGGGTTAGGCATACATGTTTTTGCTGATGGTATCTTTCATAATGTAGATTTTTAGAAATGAGCTTCAACTTTTTCATTTGACAAACTCTATATTACCATTATTGTCATTATTGTCATCATCAAGCCTTTTAAATGAGGTCAAGGTACTACATCAACTGTCACCACCTTCTTGATTCTGTGCCCCTCTCTTACTGTCTTAAACAATCATGCATGACTGTCAGATTTCGTATCTTATACAATCCACCTCTTGCCTAGATATCCACATATCCTCTTAAATTATTCCTGTCTGTACCAAATCTACTTTAAAATATCATATTCTGCATTCATTAACATGTCACAGCGTCTCCATAATCTGTTCACCTTGACCTTCTCTACAAATGGGGTTACTTTGGCTTCTACCATAATGTCATAATTTATGAATCTGTCTCACAGTGAGCATCCATCTCAGCCACTTCATTTCCATCACCTGAAGTGTCCTCAGCTGCTGTGCCTTCACTGACAAGGTTTCAGTGTTTTGCTTGTACCACTGTTCTTTGCACCTTATATTTCAGTGCCTTGGATATTCTTTTGTTATACACCACTTAGACACTACGTTAGTTGACTGCAACACATCAGATTCTAGTTTTGATCTCCTCATTCAGATTTCCTACCTAATACAATTACACCTCATAGATACATGAAGCTGTTAACCTTTTTCATTTTTCTTCCTTTTGCTTGGGCTTCATGATTCTTCTAATTTCTTCCAGTTGCCATAACCACTATTTCATGTCGTCAGTGTCATCCCACATGCCTTCAGTTTTGCACTGCAGTCCCTTGTTATTTGCTGAAACTCCTCTACAGAATCTGGTTCTAGTAGCACAAAGTCTGTATACAGCAACTTTGTTGATCTGTTTCCCTCTGACCTGTTTGCTAATGTAGTCCAGCAGCAGTATGGACAGGAATAGGCTCAGAGCTAAGCTTACTGTCAGGGGGAAACCTTTGTGAGTGCAGACATTGTTCAGTGTTTTGTAATTGGTCCCTGTAAATAACTCAAACTAATTATACTAGTGTTTTAGGGACTGGGAACATTTTATGAGTGCCCATGACAGCCTTCTTAGGATATTGTCATAATGCTTTCTTTATGTCTGTGAATGCTCAGTTGGGCTCTTTCTTCATCCCTCTTTGCTCATCTTCTGCTTCTCCTCCACTGTCTGCAATCGTCAGGTTGGCTGGACTGATTCCTGATCCAGATCAAACCTACTCACCTCTCATCTTACTTTCTACTAGTCTTTATATTTGCTCAGCAGACTTGCTCTACAGAATTTGTGTGTACAGTTTGATACCCATGTAATGTCCACAGATCCCTTTTGTCCTTTTTTTACTGGCACACGAATGCTTAGTCGATAGTCATATGAGATATTTTTCTCTCTCCATACCATGATGAGAAACCTTAAGGGCCATTTCTTCCCTAAAAGCATACACTCATGTTTTCCCTTTACTCCATGTGCTCAGTCTCAAATGACTCATTAAATCCAGCTGGTGACAATTCCACAGGCAATGCAATGGATCCTTATTGCTTGCAGATGCATGACACTTTAAATGAGGCATGACAAAAATTAGTATTCTCAGTGCAGTGACTTAAACAGATATATCTGAGCAACACTGCCCTGTTACAACATAAATGTAAAAGTGAGTGCACTACTGGTGACATATACGTCACAGAGATGGAGCAGAATATGTAAAGTTGATATACTCTCTACATTCCCCTACAGTTTGTACTCTAATGCAGTAGTAAGTGCACTGTAGTTCAATCATCCACTAGAGACACACAAAGCATGCCTCTCAACCTCTTAGAGCAAAAAATCTGGACAAAGCCTAAAATGATGGGGGGACAAATAGGGATAGATTTTAAATATTGGTCTTACAAACTTAGAAAGTTGTTATAGGTTTTGCATTAACATGAATTTTTCTGAAGAATTTGGAGTCTTAAACTCAAATGTTTGTCATTATTTAATTACTTCAATCCTCAGCTATTTACCACAAAAGTACAGATTTTAGGAGGAACACACCAAAAATATGAGGTAAAAATTTGGACATTCTGTGAAAATCTGTACAGTTGAGAGTTATGCATCAAAGCACCTGAACCTGATTTATTTTATTGGGCAGATCTATAGTCCCTTCCCTATATGCTCCTTACTTTGACATGTTTGCATTACATACATAAAATACCCCAGAATATATAGAATGATATTCATATCTAATGAACTCCTGATATGCTCCAAACAAATCCTTTTGTTTTATGGACATGATATGATAAGAGTTGTAAGGTGAGCTAAAATTCAGAATTATAGGAACACTCCTGCATTGCTGAATTGCGATTTATAAAACACCTCTCGCAATTAGACTTTTTGATGCAGATTACTATTATTTAATTGATAACACATGGTTATTTAATTGTTTACAACATTAGTGTTTGCCTGATTCAGAGTATTAGTAATATGATATACACAAAATACATTTGCGTCAAAACATGCAAACATACATAAATTTAGTGAATGCTTGATATATTTAGAATATTCCTTTCCATTTGCAGTTAATAGTTTGGTAACTATTAATAAAAGTGACGGAGTTGGGAGAAATTCAGAAATATTTCTGTGAGCAGTAAACTCATTTTAACACTCACAGTAACTATTTCTGATTCAAAGACAGCCCTACCACAGTGTTGTACCGCATATTAGTATGAGGCTTGCTGGGAAGCAGTCTTTACTAATTAGCCATGTGTTCTCACATGGAAATGCCAGTGGTAAGGCATTTACATAACCAAGGGATTCAAACAATCACTCCACGGAGTAAGTTAGCTAAAAAAGCTGTGTTAATGAACATGGCCAGATTTCACATTCAGCCTTTACTTTCACTGGGTTAGATCATTTTACATGTAGACTTCAGGTAGCTTAACTGGGTGTTTACTAGACATGTTGTGATTGTGTGTGTGTGTGTGTGTGTGTGTGTGTGTGTGTGTGTGTGTGTGTGTGTGTGTGTGACTGTATCTGTGAGTGTATGTAGAAGGCTGAGTGGTTTCAGGAGAACATATGTATGTGACTTTGTGTCTGCCTGGGTGGTCACAGTAGGGATTTAATTAGGGGATAGGCAGGGTAGGAGTGTGTTTTTGCTGGAATTAATGGGTGTTGGTGTAATGGTTAAAGTGTTTCTCTCACAAACACAAAGTACATAGTTTGAGTCTCACTGTGGGAATCATGGCTTGGCTTAAAAAGGCCATGTGAGGTCATTATCCTAGTAATCACCTATGAGTGTGTTTGTGAGTGTCATTGGTTGGGGGGCTGTGTTTATGTGTGATGAGAATGTGTGTGTGTGGGGGGGGCACACTTCTAAAATCGCATGGAATATCAAGCATATCCTGCAGTACTGTGGGAGTCAGGGACACTAGATACCAAGGATAGCTGCAGCATGAAAGACCTATGAGAGGGCAGACACTAAACAACAACGATACCTAAAACTTAAAGAGCAATATTTTTCCAGCATGAATGAACTATGAGAGAGAGGAACACTAGATAGCAAAGATATAAACGTAAGCTTCAAAAAAAAAAAAATTAAACCTCTACCCTTGCCACACAAACCATATCATTAGAAGATCTGCATTCCATTGCTACCGAAGCTACCCTTAACATATTACCATAAGTCACTGAAAGGAAGTTAAATCAAAATGGAAGGGGGGTGGGGTTGGGACTTCACTCCTGAACCCTTGACATAGAAAGTAGCTTTTTAGTAAGCCTGAGCCTTGCACCGTGACTGAATAGAGCTTATATTGTATTGTATTTTTTAAACTACAAGAAGTATTAAAATGTAATGCCTGACTGTAAGGTTTTATGAGTTATAAGGGGGGGGGGGCAAAAACAGCACTTTTGCAGAACAATAGTTGTATAGGTGAGCAAGAAATACTAGAAACACGTGTTTAAAATGAACAGGAAAAAAGCTATGAACCCTGTCCTCTTGACACAGCAAGCAATTCAATGGCAGAGTTTTTTGTCGATTGTCATAGCAATTGACACCAGGAGTATTTCTTAAATATTATAAGAAGTCATTGATAAAAGGTTAAAGTTAAATGGGGGAGGGGTTAAAACAGGATACCCTTAGGATAAGCAGCAGCTCATTACCAGTTCAAAGTTGTACCTCTCTACACTGAGAGGTCTTCCATCAGGAGGTATTCTGAGAACTAGACAAAGTATGAGGCTCTTAGTCTGGAATTATTAATCGATTGTGGTTGCAATTGCCCTTGTAGTACAGTGATCAGAGCAGGGACCCAGTCATGGTCACTTGTGAAAGATGGAGCTGTGGCTGTGTGGGGGGTGGGACATCCATAACTTAAATGGCCATCTGAAGACTTCAAAGCAAAGCCAGAAGGAACACTAGATGACAGCAGGGAGATATTTCTTCAAATGACATTATCTGCTAGCTGATTAACTACAGTGTTTACTGCAGGTCAGCAAGGCTAAACTTTTGGAAGAATCAATATAGTTGTTTGTTTCAGTGCAAGTTTGTAGGTAGTTTGCTGATTGCTGCTAAATATATGTAAAATATGACACAGAAATTGTAAAAGTCTGCTTAGCATACTTTGTAGACAATAGATATAGTTTTAATCCCTTCCTAAGAAAATTCAAGAAATAATTGTATACTATACTTTAAAGCCTAAGTACACATGTAAAAAAAAACACTATGTCACTACCAGATTATTACTTATTGGACCTTGATTATAGCACATCATTTCTCCCCCAAGGTAAATATTTGCAAAGTACATTGCCATTTATTCCTGATATTTATACTGCTCACCACTTCTTCCTTCTCAAAAGAATTCACTTCTCCTACTTCTTTCATTGCAGGTTTGATATAGCCACTTATTTATATCAAATTGAATGGCAGCAGTACTTTAAAACACTTTTCCTCTGTATAATGCATTTCATAATAAACAGAGGTCAGGTCATGGCTGAAAAGATTCCCAGTTCAAACTTCCCTCCCCAGTCTAGAAAGACTGACTTCTAAGTCTACCAAGACAAATTAGTTACCCTAGTTGCACATTTTGTGTTGCACCATGCCAGTAAAAGTTATACAACACTTTATTGCTACTAGAGGTGTGCATTCCAAACTTCTCCTTGCTGTTGCATGACATTACCCCATTTCTCTCCTGTTATACACCTTACATTCTAAAGTGTGCTCGTACCTGTTCTTCCTATAGTAGCTCTTCTTCTTCGTCACATTGCATAGGGTTAAGTTGTTACTGTTGATATTTGAAGTATTTATTCTTATTTATTTCTATCTTGTAACCAAGAAGGTAGACCCTTTTTAGTTAAAACCTTCATCCATATGAGCAAGAGTGACTGAATAGACAATACACTTGTATAATCCTGTAGAATGCACATACAGTTGTGTAATGCAAGCCTACATAAAAATATATATGATGTATTTATTATGTACACAGTATAGATATTATGCATAAATTATATGTAGAACATGGATTTGCACATAGAAACTGGATGAAGAGGGAACATGTAATACATAATATAATCATTTCCCTAATGTATAGAACAGATGCATATGATAATACAAGAGGGAGTAGCTAGGAGAAATACTAGCCATGAGGGTTATAATTAACCTCACTGTCATATTACTAATTAGTAATAAGGTAGTGGGATGAAATATTAATAATAAGCTTCTCCAACAAATATTCATTCTATTTCCAAATTTTAGTTCATATCTATTTGTCCTTTCTCATTCTTAATTTGTACCAGGTATCATGTCTTCAAGGATGTAAGTATGACAGTCAGACAAGGGGGATATTTGCTTCTTTCAGATGTCTCAAATCTCCAAACTTCTTTAACTGCAGCTTTGACCATTGTTTTCCCTTGGTCAGAGCTTTAACCAGTATTTATGCATGGACATACATTAAAAGACAACCCATACACATCCATAATGCACAACTAAGTGAAACTACTAAGTACCTGTTTTTTGTCTGATAAAATGGCCATTACTGCAGCATACATTGGCTACAAAATGATGACAGCTCCTTTTAACAACCACATCACTGGATTTATAACAGTTGTCATTCTTACCACATAAACTATAGGTAAAGTATCACTTATGGTATTCTCATTTTTTTCAGTTTTCAGAGTAATTTACCTGTCGTTAAAAGATTCATGTATTTTTTTCTTTAATAACCCAGTTTTGTAGCTCATACAATTGGTCTACCACATTTTGTGCGAAATAATACTCTAAAAGTCAAAGTTTAAGCCTAGATCTTCAACTTTGAAGTATCATTCTGTGGTACTCAGCACACTAAGACGTGACTAGATAATGCTGGTCAAGGCCCAGCCATTCTTTAAATTTTCTACAATCTCGTCTGGCAGGTAACCATTTGAAATAACAAGACCCACTAGAGTGAGTCCCAAAACATAGAGATGAATGGACAAACAATGGACGTGCATATACTAAGTCTGAGATGGCCTTTAAATGTGATATTCCCATTTATCTGCGATATGGTGATATTGTCGTTAGTATATATAAGTTCAGGAGTGTGGAAGGCTTGTCCAGCCCATGAAAAAAAAGAAGTTCAAAGGAGAAGAGCAATGTTCAAGATTTCTTGTTATCCTGCTGTTTTGGTGTTTTTTGTTTGGGAATGCCAACATTTCAATAGGGAGCAGATCTAACAACTGTGATATGTTATACTTGATAACCTGAGTTAGCAGGTGTATACCAATGAAGGCTTCTTCAATATTTTTACTAGAACAAATTATGTAGGTGCTTACAAGATGTTCATCATGTTTCACTGTTGCAGTCATTACTCTTGGGTTATCCTGCTGGCAGGCTACCCTCAGTCGGCCAGAATTCCAAAGTCTAGGTCCGGCATCGGTTGTTGTCACCTCTTCCCTGACGTCAGTGTGCCAGGGGTATAAAAGATGCAGCCAACACCATTTTCTTCAGTCTTTCTTGCCGCGCGGTGCTCGAAGCAAAAGCAGTTCGCAAGTGCCGGTCGGCCGACTCCTGAGATTTTCAAATCCGAATTTTAGAACCGAAGTCTTCATTAAAGCTAAGTACCCTGTTGGAGAAACTTTTTTCTTGCTCCAGACCGATGTCAGAAAAAGTTAACAATTGTATTTCTTGTGGGAAGCAAATACCTCATAAGGATTTTCACTCTTACTGTATTGCTTGCCTAGGCCCTGATCACAACGTTGCTAGCTGTCGGTTTTGTGCTAGATTTAACCAACGCACTATTAAGTGTCGGTTCGATTTTGTATTTCATTACTTTGGCCGAAGATTTAATTATATAATGCCGTCAGAACAGCCGACGACCAGAGTTTACAAAAAACGCAAGGACAAGGAGAAGGATAGGCATCCGAGGTCCAAAACCGATGACAAGGCCTCTGCTAGGCCAGTCGCCGGTTCGCCGGTTCTCAGTGAGGCACTTTCACAGCCCCTGGCACCCACTAACTCAGAGCCACAGGCTGCTTCCCACTCCCACGTGGAGCCGACTGGGCCTCTGGATACTCAAGGTATTAGACACTAGGAAATCATTCCCTCAGATGGGTCCGGAGCAGCTGAGCAGGCATCGGCTTCTGAGGGTGTCTTCAGACCTACACAACTATATATTAAGCCATCTTCAGCTTCAAAGACAAAGACTAAAGCAGCTCTAAAGACAAAGAAACAAGTACAGCATTCTCCTACTCAGTCTACCATGCCTAAAAAACAGATGTTCAACATGGCCGAAGACCTAATTACTTTGATCATGGGCTCCCATCCCCCACCTGATAAGAGGCCTAGGCAAGAGACAGAGTATTATTCTTCTGATCCGGTTTCTATTTCCTCTGATTCCTCTTCTGAACAGGATTATTCCATGCTTCCCTATGGGGATTCTGATGCTGAAGAATCCATTCCTTCAGCCTCTCCTCCTGAGGATTATTCTTTTGGGGAAACCCTGCATACCATGAGGGAGCATGTCCACTGGGAGAGCCAAGATTATTCTGAATCTAAGAAAAGGCTTAGAGACTTTCTGCTACTTCATCAGCACAGACCCCTTGCTATTCCACCTGTTTTAGACATTGTAGATGATGTATTTTCAGAGTCCGGCCTGTCCCCTGACTCTTTACCCCCTGCACTTGCTAAGCCAGACAGATACTACAGGGTTCCGGATTCTCATAAATTCCTATATAAAAACCCCGCTGCTGATCCAGAAACTATATCTCAGGGTCCCAAAGAAGTTAAAGCCTCCACTGCAAAAAAACCTGTCCCCTCTGATAGGGATTCTAGGGCTCTAGACAGATGGGGGAAAAAAAATATACACTTCTGCTACCTTGGCTGTAAGGGCTTTAAATTGTCAGTTTCATATGCTTAAATATCAGCAATATTTAATGTCACTGCTTAAACAGAAATTGTTGACAAATACTGAATGTTCCGAGAACAAGGAATTGCAGGATTTATTGCATGCAGCTGAACAAGTGGGAAAGCATACTTTGCAATGTGGTTATGATTCACTGGAGGCCTCATGCAGGGCCGCTGTCACAGGTTCTGTTATTAGAAGGCATGCTTTGTTAAAGGAACAGAATCTGCCTGATCATGTTAAAGCAAAATTATTAGATGCACCATTGCAGCATGATACTTTGTTTGGTACTAAAGCAGAAGAGGTTTTGAAAAAAAAATGGAGGATAAAGCAAAATACATGCAGACAGTCAAGGATTTCTTACAGGTACAGCCACCCAGGTTTAGCAGGAACTAGCCTTCTAAAAATTGGTCCTTTCCAGTGTCAGACAGACCACAAAGAGGCAGATACAGGCACCCCAGAGGCAGATCTCAGCCCCGAGGCTCATACAGGCCTAAACAATGGGGTGCTCCTACCTCCAAAAGCGGAGAAGACAAATCACAACCTTACAGGAAACTGTCCCAATGACTTTCCTCTGCCAGACCCAAGCACTTTTCTTTTGCCAGCCCCCTTAGGGGGAAAACTAGCACTTTTTTCATTAAATTGGCAAATGATTACCCAAGACAAATGGGTCCTGAACATAGTGTCCCAAGACTACAGGTTCCATTTTCACACTCTACCAGGGTCAAAAGGTATGCCAGACCTGCCAGACAATCAATGGGCAGAGGCACAAAAACTAATTACAGCCCTCATGGACATGAGGGCCATTCAGCAAGTACCACAACAAGAGCAGGGGCAAGGATTTTACTCCAGACTTTTCCTAGTAACCAGGAAGGACAGAACCTGGAGGCCAATACTGGACCTGTCTATACTAAATACATTTCTGGAAGTTCCAAAATTCAAGATGTTGACTCTAAAGCAGCTACTGCTCATGCTGGGCAAGAAGGCTTGGCTCATAACTTTGGACCTAAAAGAGGCATACCTGCATGTCCCAATCAGACAATCTTGCAGAAGATACCTCAGATTCATAGCTGGCTCAATGCATTACCAATTCTCTGCACTGCCCTTTGGCTTATCTACTGCGCCCAGGGTCTTCACAAAGTGCCTGGTACCAGTAATTGCATTTTGCAGACAAAGAGGAATTCAAATATATCCCTACTTGGATGACTGCCTAATTCAAGCAGAAAACAAAGACATTCTTCTAAAGCATCTGGTGTTTGTAAAAAGATTACTAACTGGCCTAGGGTACACAGCAAACGAAAATAAATCAAAACTAGTGCCCTCTCAAGAGATAATATTCCTGGGTGCAAGCTTAAATACAACTGCCCAGATAGCTTATCTCATGCCAGACAAACAAAAGCAACTGACTTCTTACTTCAAGAAATTGGCAACAAAAACCCACTTATCTGCAAGGAAAATCCTGCAGGCCCTGGGTTTCATGGCATCCTGCATTCTACTAATTCGATATGCCAGACTGCATATGAAGAATCTACAATGGTATCTAAAAAGTGTTTGGACTCAGCATTGCCACAGCCTGGAGACAGTAATTGCACTCATTCCCTGCCTGCAACAGGAGTTCCGATGGTGGGCAGATGCCTGTCACCACAACAAGGGTCTGCCATTCAGTTTACTCACAGCCAGACATACACTGATAACAGATGCATCAGATTATGCCTGGGGGGGGGCCCATATGGCAGGAAAATGTATTCAGGGCACATGGCCTGCAAACCAGATGCATCTTCATATCAATCAGAAAGAGATGCTAGCTGTTCAAAATGCCCTGACAGCTTTCAAGAACCTGTTTCATCCAGGACAACTACTGATAAAGACAGACAATACTATGGTCATGTGGTACATAAACAAACAGGGAGGTACACATTCCGACCCTCTCTGCAGAGAAGCAATGACCTTATGGGACACAGCATTGGCTTTTCAAATTCACCTGCAAGCAGAATTCCTGCCAGGAAAAACAAATACTCTGGCAGACGAACTAAGAAGAAACCTCATGGATCCCCACAAATGGAAACTGGATCCACAAGTCTTTAGCATGGTAATAAGGAAATGGGGATGCCCAGATATAGATCTATTTGCCTCCCCTCACAACTGTCAATTGCAGAGATTTTGCACAAGGATTTATCACAAGCAAGCATGGAAAGTGGACGCCCTATCCTGGAAATATCTAACAGTATATGCCTTTCCTCCACTGCCTCTCCTTCCCAGGGTACTCCTGAAGGTCAGACAAGAGAAGCCAAAAATGATACTGATTGCACCAGACTGGCCACACCAGCACTGGTACCCAGTCCTAAAGAGCTTGTCTGAAGGTCCAGCATGGATATTGCCTCAAACTTCTCACTTGCTGACCCAACAAAACAATCAGATCCTGCACAGCCAAATCAGGACCTTAAATCTGGCAGCATGGAGGATAATGTAACCATTCAGAACACTCCTCTTTCAAAAGCTGTTATGGATGTAATCTTGGAGGCCAGGAGGCCTAGTACCAAAAAATCTTATGCAGAAAAATGGAAGAGTTTCTGTGGTTGGAACCAGGAACAAGGGATTGACATGTGTGCACCAAATATACCTCATATTTTATAATACCTAACTGAGATGATGAACAAAGGCCTTTCTTTCTCATCAATTAAGATTCATGCCTCTGCCATTTTAGCCCGTTACAATATGGAACCACCTATTTTTTCTCATCCTTTAATAAGACAGTACCTCAGAGGGGCCAAAAACATTATGCCTCCAAGGAGAGCGCCAATTCCAGCCTGGGACCTAAATTACGTTTTGGAAAAACTCACACTGCCTCCTTTAGAGCCAGCTTCAACAGCAGATATAAATGTTTTATCCTGGAAAACAGCTCTACTACTAGCAATAGCCTCTGCAAGGCTAGTTTCGGAGTTACAAGCACTCATGGCTGTGGAACCTTTTATCATTTTTCATCCAGACAGGGTTTCTCTGAGGACAAACCCTACATTCATGCCTAAGGTGGTATCCAGTGTGGCCCTCAACCAAACCATTCACTTGCCTACCTTTTATCCAAATCCACAGAACAAGGGTGAGAAAATTCTGCATTCTTTGGACATACACAGGCAGTTATGTTTCTACTTGGACAGAACTAAAGCTTTCAGAAAAACTGAGCAACTTTTAGTGTCATATGCTGCAGGATCAAAGGGAAGGCTATCTCAAAACAGACTATTTCTAAATGGATAGGCCATTGCATCCATTTCTGCTATTTTCAACATGGCAAATCAGTGCCTAAGGGCATTAGGCCTCATTCCACCAGAATAGCAGCCACTTCAGCAGCCTTCCTCAGAGGAGTACCAACCAAAGATATCTTAGAGGCTGCAACTTGGAGTTCAGTGCACACTTTCACAAAGCACTACCACTTACCTCTTTACTCTAGGTCCAGAGCAGGCTTTGCCACTGCAGTTCTGCAGGGCCTCATAGCTTCTCCTAATCCTATTTAGCCCAGCCACCCATCCTCAGCTTTGGGATTCAACCCAAGAGTAATGACTGCAACAGTGAAACACGATGAACATAGTACAGTTGTGTACCTACCATAAATGTAGATGTTCAAGTGTATTCACTGTTGCAGTCCAGGTTACCCACCCACCATCCCCCTTCTCTTTGCTGGGTCTATCTGCACTTCTGTACCATATACAACCTTTTTGGTGTATTTGCTTGTAGACAAAGGGAATGTTATTTTTGTGCATGTTTTTTTTTTTTTTTTTATTGGCATATTTTTTCAGCCTACCAATTTGGGGGCACCTGACATCTGGGGCAAGAAAAACTGAAGAAAATGGCGTCGGCTGCATCATTTATACCCCTGGCACACTGACGTCAGGGAAGAGGTGACAGCAATCAATGCTGGACCTAGACTTTAGAATTCTGGCCGACTGAGGGTAGCCTGCCAGCAGGATAACCCAAGAGTAATGACTGCAACAGTGAATACACTCAAACATCTACATTTATGATAGGTAGACAAGTGGTGGTGCTGCTGTAGCATTGTCTCCTCACAGTAAGATGTTGCCTTGTTCGATTCTCAGTTAAAAAGTCTTCTGTGTGGCGACATGCGTGAATGGACGTTCCTTCGTTGAAGGTTGTGCATCAGGCCTGGCAAGTTGGCACGTAAAAATCTACTGCCAATCATTAGCAGACTGGAGTTCCACTGTGGTGACTCCTAACTGGGAAAAGCCAAAAGAAACAACAACACAACTGTACTTTTTATTTATTTGTTTATTTATTTATTTATTTTATGGTATATGAGAAATGCCAATATATGACTGGTAGAATGGCTATGTCTTAATATTTTATATTTTAATGGAATACTTTACCTTTGTAGCATTGTACAGTATATATCTGGACATTTATGGATATACAATTTTAAGAAATTACATTTCTGCTAAGTATTTCATTTAAATGCACTTGTCCTCTAAGCCGAGAATAACTACACCAACAACTGGCATTGCAGCCATTTATAAAACAACAACAAACCTTACTGCTAATACAATAAATTAATTCTGTATCCCACAACAAAATGTATTGTAAATTCCACCAAACCCATTCAAGCTCAATATTAAAGGGTCTGGGTGTGTACCACAATCTGCTTCACACCTGTTTAACAATAAACTTAGAGGTAGACTCTCATCCCCAGCACCACTTGACTTTCCTATGACTTAAACCTGAAAACACACATTGCCCACACAAGGAGGCCACTGAGAAACAACTGGAGGAAAGAAAAGGGGGTAAACTGTAGAGCATCTGACCCCCAGGAAAACTGACACAAAAAGAGGGTGGGGGTAGGTGGAGATCCTGTAGGCTGCTGCTGAGAAAGTGAAGGAAATTCACAAGACTCACCTTAAATAGCCCCAGCCTTTCCCCCTGCCCCTACTCGGCTCATGGACAAGTGGGCTTATGGGTAAGCCTATCTTACTTGTCATGTTGCATGCAGTGTTTGACTTACATTAATGTTCATCTCTTCAGGTGTATGTTATACATTTATTACTTGTTTGAGGACATTGAAAAGAATAGATTCCAAATTACTGGTACATTGTGAAATTATGCTGCGCCATTATCAGACTTAGATAATCTGTGCTGGTTAAAAGTCAAGATGTGTTTACGTCACTATGTCTGTAGTGTATAATGACACTGTTGAGCAGATGCCTTGTTGAATATTTTTGTTGTGCTGCATTTTATTAAAATGGGATAGAACCAGAGAAAGTCATACATGTTTCATGCAACAAACCATTAAATGTATTTCTTTGAACTGTATACAAATGGGTTGGGATAATATTTTTTTGTTTTCAATATACCTTAGTTACAGCCGATATTGCTGTCTGCATTTCTTATTTCAAGACATGGTTTTTAGAGGTATGTTGTAGTGAATACTCTTTGCCAGTGCACAGATCACACACACACACACACACACACACACACACACACACACACACACACACACACACACACACACACACACACATGATTTTCTATGAGAGTTTACAATACTTTTTTGTAGTTTGCTCATTTAAACATTGTTTACAAGAGATCTGTTCACACTTTTTGCACATAGCAAATGTCTGCACGAGAAACATTCCATTAGCTATTTGCCGAAAGTATATGTGTAATGAGCATATAAGCGGCGGCATGTTTAACAGGTATTTCATATATTAAGGCATGATACTGGATTGAGACATTGGTGGTGTTATTAAGGCTTCATTTTCTTTGTATATAGAAAACAGTTTGATATTTCAGTGTCATTTCCATATGAAAGTTATGCAATCTGTGAAGAACAGCTCATTGTTTTCAGTGCACCCTTCACTGTGCTATGAGATTTATATTTGGCTGAACGTACCAGTTAATGAGCAGGAATCATTTCAAACAATAATCCCACACAGCCATATCATCCAATTCATTACTTTCATCTTCACATTTATCATCATATTGGCTTGCTTCAGAAAACTGTACATGATTTTTCTAGGAGGATGTAGAGAGTTACTGCCGTCATCATGAAATATCTTTATCAGAAGCGATGGATTCCAAAGGACTTAAGAAGTAAGAGTGAAATGGAGGACAGTCAGCTGTGGGTTGCTTTCTTTATTGCTTATCAGTACAGTTATAGATAAAGCATTTTAGTGATGGTCAGAATAAGTGTATCTGCATAATCTGATTAAAATGTTTATCAAAGACAGAGAGATAGAGTGTTCTTAATTAATTATGTTGGCTTTAATTTATTGAGGAGACACAGTGAGACACTGCGCTGCATTTCTCACATATAGTGCATGAGAACATAATATAATATAGCCTTGCAAATGATAATTGGCTTATTGAAGAATGCAGAAGTAAGTCTATGCAAGAGACTGTATCTTTTTGTCCTGAAACTTTTTTTAAGTGGTAGTGCTTAAGTTCCTCATAGGTGTCATGGTTTGATCAAGATTGTGAAGCCAACGTGGTTAAACATATCTTGGATGGCTAACTGTATCATTATACAAACCCAGTCATGAATTATTAGTATTATACAATGTCAATATTTAAAAAACTCAGTTCCTTTTTAAATAATGGCATTGTATGAAAAGACTTGTAATCTTTGCAATCTTTTTCTGTTCCTTTGCTGATGCATTACATGTCTGACTCGCTTTACATTCATAAGGCTCGACCATGTATTTGAATATCTTTTCTCCATGAATCCCATAACGCCAAACAGTTGGAATGTCATAAAAACACCAAATTCAACATTTCTGACCGCTCTACACCCTAAAATGAGTGCTAACATGGGTCAAAAAGGGGACGGATTTTGCGATTCACAACAATTGCAATTGCAGTTTTGAGATATTGCAGCACTCCATTCGCCCATACCTGCTCGATCATTCACCAGTCGACCATATGCATGTACACTGTCTGACTCATGTGTGCACATGCATATGTCATGTACATGCCAAGACCAACACATGTATCGCTGAAATACAGCTGTCTTTCCTGTTCCTGTTATTGCTGCTTGTGCTGCTTGGGCTTTCAGAACTGCAAACACTTGTAGTCATTTTAAATCTGCAAATAGCACAGACAGTAGCATGGGCAACAGCAGTCAGCCATGTGAGCTTCCTAACGGGCAATAAAAGAGATACATTATTTATATATATTTTTTATTTAGACTTTGTTGATTGGGTTAGTTTCATGAGTCTAATTGCCTTCTTTCAGGGAAGACCTGAGACAGTGTTCATTCCGACTAAGGCAAACCAGGCCAGGCAAATAGGGAACTAACTTCTCCTACTCTTTTTCTGATAAGTGCCGTGAGATCGTTTACATCTGCCAAAGCTTTTACATATAATATTTATGCATTTCAGATACAAAATAACTGTTTTATTCAACTATTAAAGAAATGTAAGAGATATATTTTGTCTTAAAATCTCAGGAAATTTACCATTTATTTTAGTTTTTTTCACAGGACACAACTGATCAAAGTGGGACTGTCCCTCGCAAAGGGGGGCAGGTGGTAACCCTAGCACTGGGGCTGAGTGTCAGCAAGAATGTGTACATATGAAAGAAATGCTGTAAATACCCCTCCCCTCACAAAAACGCAATATGCTTAACACATAAGCAATAGGGGACATCTACTATGCTGTTAAGGGGCCTTACATGTATACGTATGAGTACGATTCATAGACATGAATATATAATTAGTTCGTTTGGATACTAAGCATGTAAATAGCCCTGATCTTAACACCAGTAAGCAGCAGTTTTCTAGAAGAATACAGAGGTGTGAGAGGAAGTCAGTTGATGCTTGTGCATACTTGGGCATTTGACTTAAGGAGCTGCTTGGTTAAAGGTTTCATTTTGGTGCTTGTACATACTATGACATTTTACTGAAGGGGTCGCTTGGGGAAATGTTTCATTTAGGTGCTTTTGCATACCTGAACATAATCCTGAAGGGGTTACTTAGGGAAAACTTTCATTTGTGTGTTTGGGAAGTCTTTGTGCATACCTAGTCAGAGTGCTGAAGTGATGCTGGGCAAATTCATTTATTTTGTGTCATTTAAGTGCTTGTGCACACTTAAGACAAATTAATGAAGTGGTTGCTGGCTGAAATAATTTATCTGTGTGTCAGGGAATTGCCTGTGCATACTTGGACAAACAAGTACACGAATTACTGCTCCAATATTAAAGGTGAAGCATTGCTTTTAACAACGGATGTGTACACCGTAGGGATGTCAGACTATGAACAGCAAAACTACCTCATTTAGCATACTTCGCATTTCAGCATTTCTCATTTGTATTTCATTATTTGTAAGGCCTTTCACATTAACATAAATGGCCTCTATGAATCTCACCTTTGCTACAATCATTTGTAAATGTCAGGAATACCCCTACCAAATTTGTGCAAACAATGGATTTATCTTCAGAATAAGCCATTGGATAAATATTTTGAGATCTTTAAGTACAGTTGGTCTGGAGCAATAACCGTACAAAAAGGTAAGGCATTAATGGTTCACATTTAACAGTATATATGTGTACTAAATATTATATTGCTATGAAAATATATGATATACAGATAAGTGTAAGAAGGGGATATATAAAATGAAAAATACAGTTTCTATGTGTGTTGGCAAGTAACAATTTGCCAAGTGATCTTTGGTATATAACCGACAAATATACACTATGAAAATAAACTGCAATATTATTTTCTTTTTTTATATATTTAGCATTTCTTTTGTTCATTTATTTGGCAATGTGGACATATATTGCCACTTCCTATATGGTAAACAAATTCAGTTCCTCACACCACTGAATCATCTGGATAGCTCAGTTATTATGTGCTGTGTAAGAAAATCACATGTGACCAACACTTAGTTGGTATCTGAAAGTACCCCCTGCTACCTGTGTTTCATCTGCGTGCTGTAAGCCTTAAATGTTGACAGCCATAATTTGTGTCTTGCTACTGCCAAACAGTATTTTTCTTTCAGTTTCAATAGTTACAGGGTATATGATTCATCATTCGTCTATCTTATATAAATAGTGTGCAGGAGTTGTGAAAAAACAACAAAAATGCATATTTAAATGTCTGTTAATCCAAATACAAGATTTACTCAGAGCAGCCATTATTTGCCTCTATAATTACCATTCCATTAGCACTGACTTCAGAGTGATGTCTAAAATTAGTCTTGGTTTCAGCCACAGACCATTTACATTTACAGGAAGTAAATGTAGTCCATTAACAATTAGAGTGGCCACAAGCTGAGCAAAATACTGTTTCTAAATCAATAATTGACCCAGCCTATAAAAAAGAATGCAATTTTCTACTTAATTTACCTTGTATATTGTAAGTTATGCGTCATGTTAATTATTGCCTGAGATTTTGCTAAATCATATTTTACTCTGACATAATATGGAAACTGAACTTTGGGAAAATAGTCGTTAAAGTGTTGCTTTTAAGAGCCTTAACTGAGAATATTTTATATAAAGTTTGCAAGCATCAGACCTGAATATTTATCATATGCAATTTCTAGAGTGATTCACCAAAGTTTTCTCTTACCAATAATTTTACTTAAATTCAGAGCTGCTTACATGCTAGTAACTCAACAGGTAGTAAGGTAGCCTTGCCTTTGACAATGGAGGGATGGAAAGGTCCACCTCTATTGATGCATGGTCCATTTCTGAGACTGCAGTGCAGCATAAGGTGGTCTGTTACACTACAGAGTCAGTATTCTTGAAGTGAGTTATTAAACCATTGTCCTCCTGCCTGAGCTTGTGGTAGCTTATGTGGATGTAAAAGATCCCACTATACTCAATGAAAAAAAAAATAGCAGATGCTGCATACAAAAGAACATTAACTACTGAAAATCACAAAAAGCAAGAAAACATTCCATATCAGTCAACAAAATAAAAAATAATTTATGAATAAAATGTGCAAAAGAGAGTAAGATGTTACTTCTGGTGCCATAGCTAACTTATTCCTAGTCAGTATGAGTACTGTCTCATTGTGCCATGGCTAACTTACTCCTAGTCAGTATGAGTACCATCTCATTGTGCCATGGCTAACTTAACCTAGTCAGTGTGAGTACCATCTCTTTGTGCCATGGCTAACTTACTCCTAGTCAGTATGTGTACCATCTCATTGCACCATGTCTAACTTACTCCTAGTAAGTATGAGTACCACCTCATTGAGCCATGGCTAACTTACCATAGTTAGCATGAGTACCACCTCATTGTGCCATGGCTAACTTACCCTAGTCAGTATGAATACCATCTCATTGTACCATGGCAAACTTAACATAATCAGTACGAGTACCAATTCTTTGTGCCATGGCTAACTTACTCCTAGTCAGTATGAGTACCACCTCATCATGCCATGGCTAACTTACCCTAGTCAGTATGGGTACCATCTCATTGCCATGTCAAACTTACTCCTTGTAAGTATGAGTACCATCTCATTGTGCCATGGCTAACTTACACCTAGTCAGTATGGGTACCATCTCATTGTGCCATGTCTAACTTACTCCTTGTAAGTACAAGTACCATCTCATTGTGCCATGACTAACTTACACCTAGTCAGTATGAGTACCACCTCATTGTGCCACGGCTACCTTACCCTAGTCAGTATGAGTACTATCTCTTTGTGCCATGGCTAACTTACTCCTAGTCAGTATGAGTACCATCTCATTGTGCCATGGCTAACTTACTCCCAGTCATTATGAGTACCACCTCATTGTGCCATGGCTAACTTACTCCTAGTCAGTATGAGTACCACCTCATTGTGCCATGGCTAACTTACTCCTAGTCAGTATGAGTACCACCTCATCATGCCATGGCTAACTTACTCCTAGTCAGTATGAGTACCATCTCATTGTGCCATGGCTAACTTAATCCTAGTCAGTATGAGAACAACCTCATCATGCCATGGCTAACTTACTCTAGTCAGTTTGGGTACCATCTCATTGCGCCATGTCTGACTTACTCCTTGTAAGTATGAGTACCATCTCATTGTGCCATGACTAACTTACACCTAGTCAGTATGAGTACCACCTCATTGTGCCATGGCTATCTTACCCTAGTCAGTATGAGTACCATCACATTGTGCCATGGCTAACTTACCCTAGTCAGTACGAGCACTACCTCTTTGTGCCATGGCTAACTTACTCCTAGTCAGTATGAGTACCATCTCATTGTGCCATGGCTAACTTACTCCCAGTCATTATTTGTACCACCTCATTGTGCCATGGCTAACTTACCCCTTGTCAGTATGAGTACCATCTCACTGTGCCATGGCTAACTTACTCCTAGTCATTATGAGTACCACCTCATTGTGCCTTGGCTAACTTACATCTAGTCAGCATGAGTACCACCTCATTATGCCATGGCTAATGTACTCCTACTCAGTATGACTACCACCTCATTGTGCCATGGCTAACTTACCCTAGTCAGTATGAGTACCACCTCATTGTGCCATAGCTAACTTAACCTAATCGGTATGAGTACCATCTCTTTGTGCCAAGGCTAACTTGCTCTTAGTCAGTATGAGTACCATCTCATTGTGCAATGTCTAACTTACTTCTAGTCAGTATGAGTACTACCTCATTGTGCTATTGCTAACTTACTCCTAGTCAGTATGAGTATCACCTCATTCTGCCATGGCTAACTTACCCTAGTCAGTATGAGTACCACCTCATTGTGCCATGGCTAACTTACCCCTAGTCAGTATGAGCAAAATCTCACCGCTCCATGTCTAACTTACTCCTAGTCAGTATGAGTACCACCTCATTGTGCCATGGCTAACTTACCCTAGTCAGTATGGTTGCTACCTCATTGTGCCATGCCTAACTTACCCTAGTCAGTATGGGTACCACCTCATTGTGCCATGGCTAACTTACTCCTAGTCAGTATGAGTACCATCTCATTGTGCCATGGCTAACTTACTCCTAGTCACTACGAGTAGCATCTCTTTGTACCATGGCGAACTTACTCCTAGTTGGTATGATTACCACCTCCTTGTGCCATGGCTAAATTATTCCTAGTCAGTATGAGTACCATCTCATTGTGCCATGGTTAACTTACTCCTAGTCAGTATGAGTACCATCTCTTTTTGCCATGAATACCTTACTCCTAGTCAGTATGAGTACCACCTCATTGTGCATGGCTAACTTACTCTTAGTCATATGAGTACCACCTCATTGTGCCATAGCTTACATACCCTAGTCTGTATGAGTACCACCTCAATGTGCCATGGCAAACTTACCCTAGTCAGTATGAGTACCACCTCATTGTACCACGGCTAACTTACTACTAGTCAGTATGAGTACCATCTCATTGCGCCATGTCTAACTTACTCCTAGTAAGTATGATTACCACCTCATTGTGCCATGGCTAACTTGCCCTAGTCAGAATGAGTACCACCTCATTGTGTCATGGCTAACTTACTACTAGTCAGTATGAGTACCATCTCATTGCGCCATGTCTAACCTACTCTTAGTAAGTATGAGTACCACCTCATTGTGCCATGGCTAACTTACCCTAGACAGTATGAGTACCATCTCTTTCTGCAATGTCTAACTTGCCCTAGTCAGTATGAGTACCACCTCATTGTGCCATGGCTAACTTACTCCTAGTCAGTATGACTACCATCTCACTGTGCCATAGCTAACTTACCCTAGTCTGTATGAGAACCACCTCGTTGTGTCATGGCTAACTTCTTCTTAGTCAGTATGAATACCATCTCATTGTGCCATGTCTAAATTACTCCTAGTTAGTATGAGTACCACCTCACTGTGACATGGCTAACTCACTTCTAGTCAGTATGAGTACCGCCTCATTGTTCCAGGGCTAACTTACCCTAATCAGTTTGAGTACCACCTCATTGTGCCATGACTAACTTACCCTAGTCAGTATGACTACCACGTGACAGTGCCACGTCAAACTTACACCTAGTCAGTATGAGTACCGTCTCATTGCGCCACATCTAACTAACTCCAAGTCAGTATGAGTACCACCTCATTATGCAATGGCTAACTTACTCATAGTCAGTATGAGTACCATCTCATTGTGCCATGGCTATTTTACTTCTAGTCAGTACGAGTACCATCTCTTTGTACCATGGCTAACTTACTCCTGGTCAGTATGATTACCACCTCCTTGTGTCATGGCTAACTTACTGCTAGTCATGTATGAGTACCACCTCATCGTGCCATGGCTAACTTACTCCTAGTCAGTGTGAGTCCATGTCATTGCACTATGGCTAACTTACTCAAGTCAGTATGAGAACCATCTCACTGTGCCATGGCTAACTTACTCCTTGTCAGTACGGGTACCATATCTTTGTACCATGGCTAAATTACTCCTAGTCAGTATGATTACTACTTCCTTGTGCCATGGCTAACTTATTCCTAGTCAGGATGAGTACCATCTCATTGTGCCATGGTTAACTTACTCCTAGTCAGTATGAGTACCATCTCTTTTTGCCATGGCTAACTTACTCCTAGTCAGTAGGAGTACCACTTCATTGTGCCATGGCTAATTAACTACTAGTCAGTATGAGTACCATCTCATTGTGCCATGTCTAACTTACTCCTAGTAAGTATGAGTACCACCTCACTGTGCCATGGCTAACTTACCCTAGTCATTATGAGTACCATCTCTTTGTGCCATGACTAACTTGCCCTAGTCAGAATGAGTACCATCTCATTGTGCCATGGCTAACTTACTACTAGTCAGTATGAGTACCATCTCATTGTGTCATGTCTAACTTTCTCCTAGTAAGTATGAGTACCACCTCATTGTGCCATGGCTAACTTACCCTAGTCAGTATGAGTACCATCTCTTTGTGCAATGACTAACTTACCCTAGTCAGTATGAGTACCACCTCATTGTGCCATGGCTAACTTACCCTAGTCAGTATGAGTACCACCTCATTGTGTCATGGTTAACTTACTCCTATTCAGTATGAGTACCATCTCACTGTGCCATGGCTAACTTACTCCTAGTCAGTGCAAGTGCCATCTCTTTGTACCATGGCTAACTTACTCCTAGTCAGTATGATTACCACCTCCATGTGGCATGGCTAACTTACCCTATTCAGTATGAGTACCACCTCATTGTGTCATCGCTAACTTCCTCTTAGTCAGTATGAGTACCATCTCATTGTACCATGTCTAAATTACTCCTAGTCAGTATGAGTACCACCTCATTGTGACATGGCTAACTCACTTCTAGTCAGTATGAGTACCACCTCATTGCTCCAGGGCTAACTTACCCTAATCAGTATGAGTACCACCTCATTGTGCCATGACTAACTTACCCTAGTCAGTATGACTACCACGTGATTGTGCCTCGTCAAACTTACACCTAGTCAGTATGAGTACCATCTCATTGTGCCATGTCTAACTGACTCCAAGTCAGCATGAGTACCACCTCATTGTGCAATGGCTAACTTACTCCTAGTCAGTATGATTACCACTTCCATGTGGCATGGCTAACTTACCCTGTTCAGTATGAGTACCACCTCATTAGTCATGGCTAACTTCCTATTAGTCGGTATGAGTACCATCTCATTGTGCCAAGTCTAAATTATTCCTAGTCAGTATGAGTACCACTTCAATGTGACATGGCTAACTCACTTCTAGTCAGTATGAGTACCACCTCATTGTTCCAGGGCTAACTTACCCTAATCAGTATGAGTACCACCTCATTGTGCCATGACTAACTTATCCTAGTCAGTATGACTACCACGTGATTGTGCCTCATCAAACTTACACCTAGTCAGTATGAGTACCATCTCATTGCACCATGTCTAACTAACTCCAAGTCAGTATGAGTACCACCTCATTGTGCAATGGCTAACTTACTCCTAGTCAGTATGAGTACCATCTCATTGTGCCATGGCCAACTTACTCCTAGTCGGTACGAGTACCATCTCTTTGTACCATGGCTAATGTCCTCCTGGTCAGTATGATTACCACCTCCTTGTACCATGGCTAACTTACTGCTAGTCAGTATGAGTACCACCTCATCATTCCATGGCTAACTTACTCCTAGTCAGTGTGAGTCCATCTCATTGCACTATGGCTAACTTACTCCTAGTCAGTATGAGTACCATCTCACTGTGCCATGGCTAACTTACTCCTTGTCAGTACGAGTACCATCTCTTTGTACCATGGCTAAATTACTCTTAGTCAGTATGCTTACCACCTCTTTGTGCCATGGCTAACTTATTCCTTGTCAGTCAGTGTGAGTACCATCTCATTGTGCCATCTTTAACTTACTCCTAGTCAGTATGAGTACCATCTCTTTGTGCCATGGCTAACTTACTCCTAGTCAGTAGGAGTATGACCTCATTGTGCCATGGCTAATTAACTACTAGTCAGTATGAGTACCATCTTATTGCGCCATGTCTAACTTACTCCTAGTAAGTATGAGTACCACCTCATTGTGCCATGGCTAACTTACCCTAGTCATTACGAGTACCATCTCTTTGTACCATGACTAACTTGCCCTAGTCAGAATGAGTACCACCTCATTGTGCCATGGCTAACTTACTACTAGTCAGTATGAGTACCATCTCATTATGCCATGTCTAACTTACTCCTAGTAAGTATGAGTAACAACTCATTGTGCCATGGCTAACTTACCCTAGTCAGTATGAGTACCATCTCTTTGTGCAATGGCTAACTTATTCCTAGTCAGTGAGAGTGCCATCTCTTTGTACCATGAATAACTTACTCCTAGTCAGTATGATTACCACATCCATGTGGCATGGCTAACTTACCCTAGTCAGTATGAGTACCACCTCATTGTGTCATGGCTGTCTTTCTCTTAGTCAGTATGAGTACCATCTCATTGTGCCATGTCTAAATTACTCCTAGTCAGTATGAGTACCACCTCATTGTGACATGGCTAACTCACTTCTAGTCAGTATGAGTACCACCTCATTGTTCCAGGGCTAACTTACCCTAATCAGTATGAGTACCACCTGATTGTGCCATGACTAACTTACCCTAGTCAGTATGACTACCACTTGATTGTGCCTCGTCAAACTTACACCTAGTCAGTATGAGTACCATCTCATTGCGCCATGTCTAACTAACTCCAAGTCAGTATGCGTACCACCTCATTGTGCAATGGCTGACTTACTCCTAGTCAATATGAGTACCATCTAATTGTGCCATGGCTAACTTACTCCTAGTCAGTACGAGTACCATCTCTTTGTACCATGGCTAACTTTCTTCTGGTCAGTATTATTACCACCTCCTTTTGCCATGGCTAACTTATTCCTAGTCAGTATGAGTACCATCTCATTGTGGCATGATTAACTTACTCCTATTCAGTATGAGTATCATCTCTTTGTGCCATTGTTAACTTACTCCTAGTCAGTATGAGTACCACCTCATTGTGCCATAACTAACTTACCCTAATCAGTTTGAGTACCACCTCATTGTGCCATGACTAACTTACCCTAGTCAGTATGACTACCACGTGACAGTGCCACGTCAAACTTACACCTAGCCAGTATGAGTACCATCTCATTGCGCCACGTCTAACTAACTCCAAGTCAGTATGAGTACCACCTCATTATGCAATGGCTAACTTACTCATAGTCAGTACGAGTACCATCTCTTTGTACCATGGCTAACTTACTCCTGGTCAGTATGATTACCACCTCCTTGTGTCATGGCTAACTTACTGCTAGTCATGTATGAGTACCACCTCATCGTGCCATGGCTAACTTACTCCTAGTCAGTGTGAGTCCATGTCATTGCACTATGGCTAACTTACTCAAGTCAGTATGAGAACCATCTCACTGTGCCATGGCTAACTTACTCCTTGTCAGTACGGGTACCATATCTTTGTACCATGGCTAAATTACTCATAGTCAGTATGATTACTACCTCCTTGTGCCATGGCTAACTTATTCCTAGTCAGGATGAGTACCATCTCATTGTGCCATGGTTAACTTACTCCTAGTCAGTATGAGTACCATCTCTTTTTGCCATGGCTAACTTACTCCTAGTCAGTAGGAGTACCACTTCATTGTGCCATGGCTAATTAACTACTAGTCAGTATGAGTACCATCTCATTGTGCCATGTCTAACTTACTCCTAGTAAGTATGAGTACCACCTCATTGTGCCATGGCTAACTTACCCTAGTCAGTATGAGTACCACCTCATTGTGTCATGGTTAACTTACTCCTAGTCAGTATGAGTACCATCTCACTGTGCCATGGCTAACTTACTCCTAGTCAGTGCGAGTGCCATCTCTTTGTACCATGGCTAACTTACTCCTAGTCAGTATGATTACCACCTCCATGTGGCATGGCTAACTTACCCTAGTCAGTATGAGTACCACCTCATTGTGTCATGGCTAACTTCCTCTTAGTCAGTATGAATACCATCTCATTGTGCCATGTCTAAATTACTCCTAGTCCATATGAGTACCACCTCATTGTGACATGGCTAACTCACTTCTAGTCAGTATGAGTACCACCTCATTGCTCCAGGGCTAACTTACCCTAATCAGTATGAGTACCACCTCATTGTGCCATGACTAACTTACCCTAGTCAGTATGACTACCACGTGATTGTGCCTCATCAAACTTACACCTAGTCAGTATGAGTACCATCTCATTGCACCATGTCTAACTAACTCCAAGTCAGTATGAGTACCACCTCATTGTGCAATGGCTAACTTACTCCTAGGCAGTATGATTACCACCTCCATGTGGCATGGCTAACTTACCCTGGTCAGTATGAGTACTACCTCATTGTGTCATGGCTAACTTCCTATTAGTTGGTATGAGTACCATCTCATTGTGCCATGTCTAAATTACTCCTAGTCAGTATGAGTACCACCTCATTGTGCCATGACTAACTCACTTCTAGTCAGTATGAGTACCACCTCATTGTTCCAGGGCTAACTTACCCTAATCAGTATGAGTACCACCTCATTGTGCCATGACTAACTTATCCTAGTCAGTATGACTACCACGTGATTGTGCCTCATCAAACTTACACCTAGTCAGTACGAGTACCATCTCATTGCACCATGTCTAACTAACTCCAAGTCAGTATGAGTACCACCTCATTGTGCAATGGCTAACTTACTCCTAGTCAGTATGAGTACCATCTCATTGTGCCATGGCCAACTTACTCCTAGTCGGTACGAGTACCATCTCTTTGTACCATGGCTAATGTACTCCTGGTCAGTATGATTACCACCTCCTTGTACCATGGCTAACTTACTGCTAGTCAGTATGAGTACCACCTCATCATTCCATGGCTAACTTACTCCTAGTCAGTGTGAGTCCATCTCATTGCACTATGGCTAACTTACTCCTAGTCAGTATGAGTACCATCTCACTGTGCCATGGCTAACTTACTCCTAGTCAGTACGAGTACCATCTCTTTGTACCATGGCCTAAATTACTCCTAGTCAATATGCTTACCACCTCTTTGTGCCATGGCTAACTTATTCCTAGTCAGTATGAGTACCATCTCATTGTGCCATGGTTAACTTACTCCTAGTCAGTATGAGTACCATCTCTTTGTGCCATGGCTAACTTACTCCTAGTCAGTAGGAGTACCACCTCATTGTACCATGGATAATTAACTACTAGTCAGTATGAGTACCATCTTATTGCGCCATGTCTAACTTACTCTTAGTAAGTATGAGTACCACCTCATTGTGCCATGGCTAACTTACCCTAGTCATTACGAGTACCATCTCTTTGTACCATGACTAACTTGCCCTAGTCAGAATGAGTACCACCTCATTGTGCCATGGCTAACTTACTACTAGTCAGTATGAGTACCATCTCATTGCGCCATGTCTAACTTACTCCTAGTAAGTATGAGTAACAACTCATTGTGCCATGGCTAACTTACCCTAGTCAGTATGAGTACCATCTCTTTGTGCAATGGCTAACTTATTCCTAGTCAGTGAGAGTGCCATCTCTTTGTACCATGAATAACTTACTCCCAGTCAGTATGATTACCACATCCATGTGGCATGGCTAACTTACCCTAGTCAGTATGAGTACCACCTCATTGTGTCATGGCTGTCTTTCTCTTAGTCAGTATGAGTACCATCTCATTGTGCCATGTCTAAATTACTCCTAGTCAGTATGAGTACCACCTCATTGTGACATGGCTAACTCACTTCTAGTCAGTATGAGTACCACCTCATTGTTCCAGGGCTAACTTACCCTAATCAGTATGAGTACCACCTGATTGTGCCATGACTAACTTACCCTAGTCAGTATGACTACCACTTGATTGTACCATGGATAACTTACTCCTAGTCAGTATGATTACCACCTCATTGCACCATGTCTAACTAACTCCAAGTCAGTATGCGTACCACCTCATTGTGCAATGGCTGACTTACTCCTAGTCAATATGAGTACCATCTCATTGTGCCATTGCTAACTTACTCCTAGTCAGTACGAGTACCATCTCTTTGTACCATGGCTAACTTTCTTCTGGTCAGTATGATTACCACCTCCTTGTGCCATGGCTAACTTATTCCTAGTCAGTATGAGTACCATCTCATTGTGCCATGATTAACTTACTCCTAGTCAGTATGAGTACTATCTCTTTGTGCCATTGTTAACTTACTCCTAGTCAGTATGAGTACCACCTCATTGTGCCATAGCTAACTTACCCTAGTCTGTATGAGTACCATCTCATTGTGCCATGGCTAACTTACTCCTAGTCAGTATGAGTACCACCTCATTTTGCCATGGCTATCTTACTCCTACTCAGTATGAGTACCACCTCATTGTGCCGTGGCCAACTTACTCCTAGTCAGTATGTGTACCACTTCATTATGCCATAGCTCACTTACCCTAGTCTGTATGAGTACTATTTCAGTGTGCCATGGCTAACTTACTCCTAGTTAGTATGTGTACCACATCATTGTGCCATAGCTAACTTACCCTAGTCTGTATGAGTAGCATCTCATTGTGCCATGACTAACTTACTCCTAGTAAGTGTTAATACCACCTCATCGTGCCATGGCTAACTTACCCTAGTCAGTATGAGTACCACCTCATTGTGCCATGTCTAACTTACTCCTAGTAAGTTTGAGTACCACCTCATCATGCCATGGCTAACTTACCCTAGTCAGTATGAGTTCCAACTAATTTTGCTCTCAAAATTGCTATATCTAGTGTGATTAATCTAGGCTGAGAATTAAAATTAAATAAAAACATGAAACCCATGACTGTTTTGCAAAAATTAGAATCACTGACTTTGTTTCTTGATTAGAAGGACTTATTTTGACTTGGATTATACCAGGTCCTAGAAGGTTTCCAGTTGTTTCACACATATCAGAATAGGATATCTTCATGATACCTTTAGAATTTTTTTATGGTAGCACCACAGTCTTTATGTTATTTTGATATTTCTAAGAAAAAGTCCAAAGGAATAAATGGCTTTTCATGTTGACGTCTAGACTAAGTGCTTTCACTGCTTTGAATTTAATGGACAGAATGAGGTAACTAAAGTGGTAACAGACATCTGTGTTTCTCTATGAACCTTTTTCAGTGGGCTCTTCTACAGGTGATTGAGGTGAAGAGAGAGAAACTTAAATGACAGCATACATTAATATTTATTCATTAAAAATGATAATATGCATACTCACACTCTGAATACAAACCATATATATATATATATATATATATATATATATATTTATATAATATTTATTTGCTCCTAGTTTCATATTTGCAGTACAATGAAACATGTAGAAAAAATGTTGCCAAATTTGTGGCCACCAAGTAATAGTCTCATTCTAATTTTTGAGGACTGAGGTTCACTTGCAGAACTCGGTGTACATTTTGTCACTTTATAGCACTATTTTCCCTCATATTGTCCTCCTGACACCCCACCCACCCATCTCCAGCTTCCCAGTTAATTTATTCTTATAATAACTAAGCATACACTTATGGTATTTTGGAAGGTTAAAGGTCACATCCATCATTCAGTGATCATTCGTAAGATTTTTCTCCTGTTGTTCCTAAAGCTTCTTAGTTTTGTTTTGTGCAATAGCTGCTAGGTCTGGCTACAGTATGAGTGCCTATACTCTCATGGTAACTATGCTGATGCAAAGTGTGATAAGTAACTTGCCTCATTTGCACCTCTGTGTCTAACTTCTTCTGCACAGGGTGTGCCTCACCCACTCATCTTGGCCCTTGTAGTGGGACAAAATTCTTCCCCAGGCAGAAAAGAAAGCTGCTGTCACCTGCTCATTCCCCCTCACAGCTGTGTCATCTGACTTCAATCCTCTGTGCTATCCTGACCCAAGCAGGTATTTGTTTGGCATTTCATGCATTAGTGTATCTATCTATCTATCTATCTATCTATCTATCTATCTATCTATCTATCTATCTATCTGTGAGTGTGCCAAAAAATGATATCACATAAAAAGGGTCAGCAATTTCATACATGCACTTGACTTTTGAAGAACTTATTTAGGACTTTTTTTGTAATGTTCCATAATCATGATGCATACATATACATCAGTAGTTGTCATTCAGAATGTAGACAGAGGTAAGTGGGTTGGTATTAGTGCTGAGAATGTTTTTGTGTGAGTGTTGGTGAATAAAGCTTAGTGTATTGGTTAGGTAATAGGATAACTTTTGCTTTTTGCATGTTTGTCGGTATTTGTAATCTTGTCTGTTGGTAGTGTTATGGAAGAGGTGTTTGTAAAGTAAGATGCAGGGTTAGGGTCAGGATTAGGATTACCAAGTAAGGTGATGTGAGGGAGGGCAAAAATATATTACTCAAACAATATTTATACTTCCATACCTTAATGCAGGATTACACTTTTTTCTTTCATTTTATTTATTCTAGGAAACTTGTAGATATTGTTTCATAGTGACCTACAACTATATAACCATCATTAACAGATCTTTCACGTTAAATTTATACTCATTATCATTTTTTTTATTTGAATGTAGTTTCTAGATGTTTACTGATTTTTTTCTTTTCTTTCTGAGACAATCAAACATAACCTGATTCAAATCATTCACTGTTGAATATTGTGCTGTGACATGCATGTAGTCTAAAGTCATGCTCTAGTAAGTAGCAACACTGGTCAGACATGAACTGCCTGACAGACAAAGCTTTGAACGAAAACACATTTTGATACTGAACTGTAGTGAAGGGATTTATTGTAATAGAATCCATGTTTTATCACTGAGACCAAACATTTATTTTTATTTTATCTCATTTAATTATGTATTTATTTAATATTTGTTAACCGGGTTGGTAGACTGCTATTTGACCCTTTTCAGCCACCACCTGAGGAATATGGTCATGCAGTGTAAAGAAAGGAACTGGTAATATACTTCAAAATGCAAAAAAATGAGACTATAACAAGCAAATGGAAAACAAATCGGTAAACATTTAGCAATTGTACAGTCAAAATAAAATGATCAGACAATAAGTATAAAATTTAACACTAAAGAAATAAAGAAAAAATATAATTATAATAATGCTTAAAGGTTAGCAAATTAAGGAAATTTTAGTTCACAAAGCAATAGCAGGTTCAGTTTGATATTGTAACAGCATATATCATTAGGCTATAGTCAGAGAATTATCTTAATCATACATGTTGTTTGATTATAACTATTCACAAATAATTTGCCTCACAATATCCTCGTTGGCATACATACATACACACATATCTATATCTATACACACACACAAATACACACACTGAAAAGTCTGCAAATGAGTTTGCACACTTAATAGTTGAACATTCCTCCTTAGGCATTCAGAATGAAAAAAAAAAATACCCATAACAGTAAGGACACCTTTGTTATTTAAAGTCTGATTTTGAAACTGTTGCACTATAATTATTGTTCTTTGATAGCAAATAATGTTAAGATTATCTCATGACCACCTGTCCCCTATAATTCATGACATGACAGCTACCATTGTTGGTTCATTCTGCAAAATGGCTTCTATAGTTTAAATCCTCCCTTCCTGGAGATAAAACATACCAATACTTTTATTTTTAAAACCATTTTGCATAATTAAAGGACACTCAAACATGAAAATGGCTTCCTATTGGGTAGCTGGGCCTGGTAACCAAACTTTATTTCTGTGACCTGTCTTTGGTATACATTAATAGTTTGGCTCTATCATTGCACACTTGTTTTATTAACAGTGTTTGGATTCTCTTTTTTTTTTTTTTTTTTTTTTTTTTTTTGCCTTCAGAATTATCACCCTGCAGGTCTCTTTTACTATATTCGAATGCCTGTATTTTCAGGTATGATTCGGGTGATTGCTGCTATACTTCATTATTAGCTTGACTACTTTTTTTCTTTTGCTTAAGCTTTACAATGTTCTTTTGCATGGTTGTTACACATATAAACAGTGTATTTCAGCTTGCTATTGCATGCAGTCTACAACTTAAGGAGATGCTAAGGCTTCTTGTTGTAGGTAAGTCACTATATAATGAATGCGTTTTCTTACTTTTTAGATGCTGAATTCCATTATTCTTCATTCTGCAGTCTTTCCTTATTTTACAACTATGATAAATCTCTATAATTTGACTCACATTCCAATTGTTATTGACAAGGCTGTGTGGTTCACTTAAACTGTCCATTTAAAAATCAAATAAGTAAATAAAAGATTCTGTTCTCTTGCTATTGAACTTTGGAAGAAAGTATTAAATGATTCATTTTAGTACAAGTATAATACAGAAGTAATCCTAGGGAACCATGTTAAAAAATTCAGTGAGCAAAACCACAATTACTGAACCCCAAAATCTGTAATTCAGGCTTAAAAATATAAAAAGGACATGTAAATAATAAAGCAAACTCAAAATAAACTTAAAACAAATATAAAGCAATTTTTTAAGTTGGCAATCTCCTCTCTCCACCTTATGGAGGGGGTTCTCCAAACATATGTTTTAGTTTTGTTAAGCTTGGTTGATTTGGGAAGAATCACGATTCCTGTGGATCAAAAATAACAATATAACATGACCAGGACCCAGGTAGAAAATAGATATTTTTTTTATATGAGGACTTTTGTACAATCAAAGTACTTTCTCAAGTATTTAAAAATGTCTTAATAAATAAATCCTTTTATAAAATACAAACCAAATAACATCATAAAAAAGTCCATTTAATCAAGCATATCCTCTTACTAAGGACTCACTTTCATTCAGACTTGGTGACATAGTACCATTCAAGTGACTAATCCAATCAGACTCAACATTTTCTGTATGCATTCTTATATATCATCTCCCTTCATATTTTTCAATATGACTTGCATCATATTAAACTTAAAGGTATGTTGTGAACTTTCAACCATAATATATTTAGCCAGTACATTATGCACATTCCCTTATATTATATAGATGCTGGTAGAGGAGAAAGGAACACTACTAATCATTGTGATTTAAGTCCCCAGAGGTTTGCCAAAAACCCACAAATTTCATGAGGAACAGATTGAAAATATGAGCCAAAAGTCTGGACATTCTGTGAAAATCTGGACAGTTGAGAGCTATGCTGGCAAGGATTGTATAGGAATAATATTATCTATGTAAAGAAACCTCAAAATATGAAGCTGCAGTGTATAAAAATATGCATGGGAGTGAGTGATTTTTAAACAGCACAGAGTACTGGGGAACTATATGTTAAATCCAGATAGGCCACTTTGGGGAAGAAATGGTGTTGCATGGATTAGCAGAATTTGTCTGTGTATAAAACAAAAGTAACACAATGCTAGGAAGCATTAAAGACTAAAGTGTCCCCCAGGACAGTACAGCAGCCAGTGACATTGGCAGCAAATCTGTAGATATATGCATACACTAGCTACACTGTTTTAAAAATTACAAGCTTTGCAATTAAAAGCAGGCCCCATATTTCACTTGTAAATATAAATGACAAGAGGACTATAAATGAGGACAACAAAATACACTTCAAATCCCTTGCTATGACCAAGTGTAGATCAGCTGATATCAGGCTGAAAAGAACAAAGGCACATTTTTAAATACATAATGCCCACAGAAACGAAAAGTGTCCAAAATGCTTGAGGGGATGGGTTCTCCTGATGTATTGCTTGTTTGAAATGAGCACCGCACAAAGTGTGTTAATAGGGGCATTTAGTGGACACCTTAGAATATTAGGCAGCATTTGTAAAAGTATGGATTTCCTTTCATGACTGAGTGTACACTGGTGAAACAGTAGGTCAGTGAGAAGCAGTGTTGCCTCATAATAAGAAGTTTCCTAGTTTGGTTCCCAGCTGCACTGACATCTGCATAGAGTCTGAATGATTTCTTTCTGTTCATATGAGCTTTCTCATGGGTAGTCTGTTTTCTTTACTTATTCCAGAGGCATGCAGTAGGCGGCATGTCTGTATATCTGGTGTGTGTGTGTGTGTGTGTGTGTGTGTGTGTGTGTGTGTGTGTGTGTGTGTGTGTGTGTGTGTGTGTGTGTGTGTGTGTGTGTGTGTGTGTGTGTGTGTGTGTGTGTGTGCGCGCATGCATGGGCGAGATAAAACAAAATGGCCTGGCAGTCTGTATCCATTCATCCTGCCTAGTTAACTCCAGATGGCGTTGGCTGTTCATTGGGTCACTCTAGGAGCCCAACAGGACTCAAGATTAATGGATGGGAATGAATGAATGGAACTCCACAGTCATACAACTGAGTAAAAAGAGCAAAAACCTTTACATGAGATCAAACGTTTAGTACATTAAAATAAAACATTGACTTTGTAGCACTCTATCCATTAGAAAGATCTATTGCAAAATGGCACTTTGCCATAGTAGAGAAACAGAACACAACTGTGATATCTAACCCAAACAAAATCATGATATGAGCACACTGCTGTATAAACAGTGGAAAATAATGGAAAACAAAATGATTTTTTTGTTTGTCTGGGGGTGGGGGGACTACAATGCTCTTCACACCACCTGAACTGACCTAATCTCCATATGCTACTTTTGAGGTCACTATAACTTTGAGAAAAGAGACAATTTTGTGGAAGAAAAACACCTTTTGTCTTTTCTCTGAGACCTGATACCCTCATAACGAAATACAATTGCTATGTGAAGATATTGCCAATACTTAAGAATGAAGTTTCTGTGTGCAGTACTTCAATATATAGCACTTAAGTGAGCAAACAATGGTATTGGGGTCAGCCTTAACTGCAAAGCCTGGAATTTTCACAAATATTATTAAATATGAAATAGATTGAAAACCTATACCTATAATGAGAGACGAGGAGAAAAGACTAAGACATACAACCTTGTTGAGAGTTTAAAGTTACTATATTACTGCATATTATACATTACAGAAGCATTTGCACTCATTTGTCATCAGATATCGTGAACGGCTATTAGGTAGAGATGTAATTAATAAGTAGCTGTAAAGTTTTAGTTTCACAGTTTACATACTCACATTTCATGCTGAAGTCATTCAAAAACAACACCTTTCTCCCTTTTGCATTTTTCTAGAACTTTTATCTGTTGCACAGTTAACAACTGAAATAATAAGATCCTTGTAAAGTTGTACTAATGCTAAAGCTTTGTGCTGTGTCCCCAGGTCCATGTGTCCTTCGGGTGCTGTACTGACTTCAGCATGTAATTGCTTTGACAGTTATGGACACTGTACGTAATTAGCCGCTATAGTTGGTTATGAATTCACCCCCAACCTCCAATACAACCTCCCTTAAATATACAAACTCCAGGTCAGCACCACTCTGTTGAAATAGAATAAGTTCCTTGAAGTTATACTGTTCAGAATTGCTGTTGATATTATAGACTTTTTACTTTTTTCTAACCATGGTTGGGTAAATATGGGTTAAACATTCGGTACAAAGTAGTACTGGCAAAAAAAACTAAATTAAAGAATTTGTAGAGCATTGTATGACTATTTAATTTATATTTATTTCATTTTTACTTATTTATTCATTTGTTTACCAGCTAAGTAGTCTGGACCAAGAAGCCTTTGCAGCCATGATTCAGTTACCAGTGGAAATCATAGCAGAAAGTTACACTTGTAAAAAAAAAAAAAAAAAAAAAACTTAAAAATGGCATCAACAATGGGCACAGTATTACACAGAACTTAGTGATGGTAGGGAAAATAAGAGTACACAGCAAAAGCAAAAGGAAACATTGCAACAATTCATATCTCTAACCAGCAGGGATATGAAAATGCAAAATTAAAAATTCATACATACTAAAGTAAAAGGGTTTTGTAAGAATAATTTTATTTTTTGCTGTTTTAAAACGTGCTCTCTCAGTTAATATTAAAATTGTTGATAAATGAGAGCATCAACTTTCTTAAAACTAGAAAACATAGGCAGATGTCTAATTTCTTCTGTAAGTAGTTACTACTCAGGCAGTGTAGGAGTCCATTAAGAGCCTAGACCAAATTCCCTGTTGCCCCGAATCACTGTTTGGGTAAGTGATTTTCTAGGTCACACAACAGACAAATGAAGCTGGAAGGATTTTAAACTCTGTACACATGGCACAGAGTATAGTTCATTAACAAGTCAGAGCTTTAGTCATCAGCACTAACATCCAGACTTAAGACTGGCCCCATTCTCATACTGGGAGCCAAACCTGGTTTCCCTGGGTGAAAACCAGGAATCCTCACCACTTCACTATGTGGGAAACTATATTTTTATTTTATTTATTTTATTTTACATTTGTTGACCAGGATAGTCCGACTGGATAAATGTCCATTTTCAGCAAGGCCTGGGGAGAAAAGTTCCAAAGATAATTACAAAAGCAAACATGACAAAAATACACATTTAGCAAAGTTTACAGACTCATTTGACATTTGAGTTATACAATCTAACAAATTTATGGTGTAGAACACTTAAAATAACATATTGAATAGTATTAGTACACAAGTATTTCCAAAGATTTAGTCAGCTTTAGAGCAAGAACATAGCCAATGCGAATTAAAATACTGCTTGAGACTTTTCTTAAATTGTGTTAGGGAGGTCTCTAGAGTGATGTCATCAGGCAGTGAGTTCCGAGTTTTACCGACTGAGTTGGCAAACAGAGAGTCTCCGGCAAAGTTTTTGGATTTAACCGTTTGGACTGCCAATCTATTAGATGAGCGAAGTGGTCTAAAGTTACAGTGGTGGTAGAAAATAGTTTTAAGAGCAGGTGTATTATCTGGTTGGTTAAGTACTTTATGAGCAATTATTAGTTGGTTGTACTTTAAAAGGCTGGGTACCTCTAGCCATCCAAGATCGTTTAGGTTTTTACAGTGATGTTTTCAATAAGCCAACCAGTGGCAAATCTAGCTATGTGGTTATAACAGGAAAAAAGTTTATTAAGATCACTTTTGTTTAAGTTGGTGAGTAAAAGGGAGGCATAGAAAAGGGTACAGAGTAGATGAGAATGGGCTATGGCTATTCTAGCAGGTGAGGTAAGAAATGGTTTAATTCTATATAATGTACCAGGTTTTTTATTGATTATTTTGATAGTTTGGTTAACATGCTTATCAAATTTAAGATTATCAACCAAAACACCTAGAGGTTTTGTGCAATCGTCAGGGGAAATTGTGGTACCATTTTTAGATTTAATGGAGAAGGGTAATACAGAGGACCTTTGAGTGGGAGAGAAAAGTAGAAGCTTTGTTTTGTTCAGATTTAAAATTAGATGATGGACAGAAAGCCAGTTTTTGACTATGTTAAATGTATTCTGGGTTAGTGTCTGCTATACTGGTTGGGAGGTGGCAGAGCAAATCAAAGGAGAGTCATCTGCGTATTGAATACAATTAGCTTTTGTGATGACTGTATGGAGCTCATTAATGAAAATGTAAAACAAAAGAGGACTGAGAATGGATCCCTTGGGGGACTCCAAGGGTGTTGGGAAGGAGGATGGATACTTTGTTCTGCCATAGGACGGCTTGTTGTCTATCGCAGAGATATGATTGGAACCATTGGAGAGAATGATTGTCTAAGGAAATTGCTTTCAAAGTGGAAATAACTAGTTGGTGGTTAACCATGTCAAAAGCCATTGATAGACCCAAAAAAAAAATATCACCATCATCATCATCATCATCATCACCATCATCAACGATTGAGTTCTATATGGATAGGCCAACTTTGGAAAACACCCTTTTTAGTACCAGGATATTTAGTCTGAAGTATATAATGGCATTACTTCAGGAAATTTTGGGGCAAGTAAAGGATATACATTTATATATCAGAGTGGCAAATTATAATTTAATTTGTCTCAGCACAAAGAAGGATGACTTCATTTTAAGTAAGATGCAACAATGAAGTTTGGATTCTGAGAAGTCAAGAAACCACTAATCTTATTTATTGTTATTTGAAATGCTTCAGATTTGTTTAAATTACAGAGGGCTATTAATGGAATTGAGTAAACATGCCTGTGGATTAATGCTGCTTGTACAATGGTTGCTCCAGTATTAGAAGTAAGTAAGCTGGCAATTTTGTAGGACAGTTTATACAACAGAAAGAATTGTGAAAATAATGAAAAACAGAGGTCAGTAAAACTACATTAAGATACATTGAGGAGTATATGTAGAAGATAGGGACACCTAGATGATGTGCTATTAACAAGATATGTAGTGGGTATGAGCCTTTGGGAAGTGATGATGACCATAGAAGATAGGGACGCCTATATGATATGTTATTAACAAGATACGTAGTGGAAAAGAGGCTTTGGGGAGTGATAATGACCATAGAAGATAGGGACGCCTAGATGACATGTTATTAACAAGATACATAGTGGATATGAGCCTATAGCCAGTGATGATGACCATAGAAGATAGGGACACCTAGATGATATGTTATTAACAAGATACGTAGTGGGTATGAGCCTTTGGGGAGTGATGATGACCACAGAATATAGGGACACCTAGATGATATGTTATTAGCAAGATACATAGTGGGTATGAGCCTTTGGTGCATGATGATGACCATTATGTTACGGTTGGAAGGGCAAACTAAGATATAACTATCACTGAACCAAGAAAATAATGTGAATTAAAAGTTTAGTGTTTTTTCATATCTTTACCATGTTCAAAGTAATCAATGTAGAAGATTAAGTTTAGAATCCCTACATCTAAAAAGAGTGAAACATGAGAAGAGAATATGATCATAGATGGATTCTGAAGGGACAGCATGGAGAAGTAAAGCAGATGATATCTTATTCCGATGAGTTTGCAAGAGAAGTAATTTGAGAACAACCTAAATGGTACTTCATCAAATCATAAGCAGGAGGCCATGTTAAGGAGAAAAATGATAGTATGGATCTGGTGCTTACCTGAGAGTAACAAAAGAAGTTTAAGTTGGAAGACCTTTGACCATGTAAAAAAATTAAACATCAGTTAACGACATGAAAAAGAGTAATATGGGTCTATAAACTTGTCCTGAATCCATTTTAAGATTACGAGATAGTATCTGCTTTCTGAATAAAGTACAGATTCTGATTATATAAAAAACGTTTTAGGGGATTTGAAAATGGATGAATGGATTTCACCAGTGGAAGGGAGATGTTCGCTGATTTCAAAGCTTTAGGAGCACATGTACAAAGAGTTAAATTAAGATGCAGATAAAAAAAGTGTGTCAATGGTATGACTGATGCAGCTCATCTTAACAAATTACAATGGAACAGCCAAACTGGGATCAGGCAAATAAGGCTGCTAAGGTATGAAAGTAGAACTTGAAAAACAAAAATACTTGTAGTACATCATTTGATTCCTGGTTGTATGTAATTAAATAATCATTTACAAAAAATAGTGAAATGGTACACTAATGGTATGTCCCTGAAGTGTTTCACTTTCTGCATAGTAAGATCTATGACCTCTCAGGAAGTCATTGCTTTTTTTCTCCTCTTCTGACTGCTCTTTTTAAAGAAAATAATCTGTGATTTGAGTGCTCTTTGATCTAATTGTTTTGTTTCAAGAAGAGTTTTTGAGTTCATATGTTAACCAATGACATTTGCTTCATCAATGTGTACAGAGCTTAACCCAATATAGAAAGGCTTTTTCATTGATTGTAACAACTTCATCAATGCATCTAAAGTTGTTTTACTACCCTGTTGTGTCTGTAGTAGTAGATCTGGTCAATAGTTTTCAGAAAAATTACTAAATGAATGTCTTTGCATGCTTTAAAAGCGTGGTCTGAGATCAATGCAGAAGGGATTTTAAATAGTTTTAAATGACTATATAGAGATAATTGGGCATCGATTACTAAAAGACCTCAAAAGCTCAATTTATTAAAATATTTCAAATTCTTTTATGAATGAAGTAAATTACTAGGCAGACAGGATTATGTAAATATTAAGGAGTTGGAAAAAAAATAGAAGTTGACTGCTTTGGATTTTGTTTTACTGAAAGACAGACGGCTTGATTAGTCACATTACATGAAAAGAAAAAGGAAATTTACGTCCAAAGATGGAAGGGATTTCAGACAATATTCTAACTTTTAGAGAGCTGATTTAACAATACTGTTTATTTCTTAATCTATTTAATGTTTGAAAATTGGACAGAATTAGTTATCTGAATGAATCTTGTCTGAACATTGACAGGACACAAGGCAAAACAAATGCATGCACTTACAGTTTTTATTCATTTTAGTATCTCCGTTGCTGTAAGTAGCATTTAAGCTTGAAATCATAGTTTGTGGTACTTTTATAATTTCACAATTAACATAAACAACAGTTAAGCTTCACTGAACACCCAGAGCCATAATTACTGGTACAAAAATAAATAGGTAAATAAAAAAAATAATAATACAAAAGACATTGAGATAGTGCTTAAATTGTATTTGGTAACATATGGCGACAGATAATTGTTGTTAGTTGCTTCATAGCAGCCTGTTTGGTTGATTCTTACTTGATCAAGTTAAGGCAATAAACTGGGCAAATTACTACTGACTGCTACAGTGTACCTTATGATTTGTTGACCTCATAATTAGTTAAATTACTCAGGGTATAGTGAGCAAAGCTCCTATATTGCATGCATAGGGACACAGACCCACATACAGAAATATTCACAAGAATGACCATTGACCTCAATAGCTTTGATATTCACAAGATTCACAGATAGTATGTAGAACACACAATCAGTAATATTACCAAGTAAAGAACTGAACATTTTGAACTTGCTAAGACAATTTGATGGAACAATGCCAAATATCTGCAATGTTGGTGATTTTATAAGACAAAAAAGTTAAGAAATGCTTAGATAAGATGATAAATATTTAAGGGATTTAGATAAGATGACAAATATTTAAGGAATATTTATTTATTTTTTATTTTACATTTATTTACCAGGAAAGTCTGACTGGGTGGGGTTGCCCATTTTCAACAGAGACCCAAGGAGAAAACCTCCATACATTATGATAGTACATGAAACATATAACAGTACAATATATCAGCCCAAAGGAGCTTAACATTTTGTCAAAGATTCCCACATGAGTATTAGTAGTTTATACATAACAGCAATGTTAAGCTGAAATCCTTAATAAATAATTCCCTAAAAATTGCTATAGTTTGTATTACAAGGAATTATATGAGTATGAAGTTATTGGAAGACCTTATAGCAGATATAGTTATGGTTCAAGACAGATGAGTTATGGAGACAGAATGGAGTTGAAGGAGTTAAGTTGGTTCAGAGCATGTACATATCCTTGGTGAGATAGGATTTTAGTTGATTTTTGAAGCTGATTTTGTTTGCCTGAATCCTGATTTCAAGTGGGAGGGAGGTCCACATAACTACCACATGAATAAAAGCACATGCACTCAGTGGTAAGAGACCTGGGCAAACAGGTTGACAGCAACCTTAACTTTGATCACTCTTTCTCCACAGTGGTAGGAAAGGCATTCTGTATTGCTCATCTCATAAGTAAGGACATTGCCTCAGAGAAGAAAAGAAGTCATAACCTCCCTGTACTCTTCCCTCATCAGGCCAATAATTGAGTACAATACCCCTTTTGATGTGTACCTTTTTCGGCATGTGGAGCAATTGGAGGGACCACAAAAGTTCCTCATAAGGAGAATTCTAGGTATTCAGCTTCTGTCCTATACAGATCAGCTGAAATCACTGTCACTTTACTCTGTTTCATACAGACTACTCAGAGGTGAAGTCTGCCTTGCATATAAGGCAATCTCTGACTCTGCTTTATTGGATATGCTGCATATCTGTAAGTGCAAAGGCTCATGTGTTACTCGCTCTAAAGACCTTAACCTGATATATGACATTAATAGAGCCTGCTGGAGGGACATATTTGTCTCCCAGAGGTCGCTGCACCTGTGGAATAGACTCACAATTTATGTTAGCACCTCTTTGGCCATCTTCAAGCGCAATCTGGATGACTGGATGGGTGACTGTACATTCACCCCTGGGGTACCACCTATGTCTCTCTTGGATGGGGGCAATAGGCTCTGATCATGGAAAAAAGGGCAGAACTTGGTGAGGCTTGTAAGGGCCCTAGGGGTATGAGCCCAGTAACTTCCTATGATCCTATATTTTGTTTAGGAGAAGGATTTTTAGAGTTGATAAAATTCAGAATAATTTTTTGCCATATTCATGTAAAAGAATTCTCTGAAGATTTGTGTGACTTTAGAAATATATTAATTGACATTTTAATTTTATTTATTTTTTTGTCTAACAACTTAAAAGTCTGGATGAGATTTAGCAGATTGTGAATTACTTTAAGTTTAGTAAATTTTATATATTGAAAATGGCTCCCCTGCACAATCCTAAGGAGAAATTTCCAGTGTGTCAATAGCCCACAGGAAAAAAAAAACACAAATGACATAAGGCTAAATGCTGTTCTAAATAGGAAATCATTGGGTGGCACAGTGGTGTAATGGCTAGTATTGTCGCCTCACAGCAGGAGGTTCTCCAGTTCAGTTCTTGGTTGGGGTATCTTCTGTGTGTAGTCTGCATGTGTTTCCTGCATTAGGGTATCCTCCAGGTGCTCCAGTTTCCTCCCACATTCCAAAGACATGCAACAGGTGGATTGGACGCTCTAAACTGGCCCAAGGTATGAGTGTGTATGTGTGTGCGCATATGTGTATGATGCACCCTCTGAGGAGGGTTTGGCCTTGGGGCTAGCAACCTTATCCCATAAAACTCATAACCGGTACAGAAACAACAAGCGCTGAAAGTGCTTATTTCCCGATGTACCACATGGTTTGTAAAAGGAAAGACTGAGAGAGAGCGAGACAGAGAGAGAGAGATAGGAAATGATTGCTGGTACAAATTCAAATGTGAACTGGCAATGATACCTCACGTTTTAGGGAGAGTTCTCCATTCTTTGAGTTGGTACACCCAAAGAGTTGGTATATAGAATTTCAGGGGTGCAGGGTGGGGTTTGCCCCCTCCACAAAAAAAAAAATATATGTATCTATATATATATATATATATATATATATATATATAGAGAGAGAGAGAGAGAGAGAGAACTAAATAAATAAATAAAAACAAGGAAAAATGGAGTTTTTCACCATGCTGGTTTTTGGATATTGTTTTTTTTCTTTTTTCATTCTTTTGAAGTGTCAAGTCTCAGGAAGTAAGTGTTTCTTAGTAGAACCACTGAAAACTGAATTTGAGTGGAATTTGTAAAAAAAAAAAAAAAGAGGTTATGACTACATTATTTAATGAAAGGGAAAATGTACAGGCTATAAAAGTAAAAATGTGAAAAATATTATTATATGTGGAGGGAGGGAATGAAAACGTATTGCAGCTGCGACAATTTGTTTTTGAGCTTATTTATTCACTTACATTATTTTTTTATGATTCATTATATTGCAGCATGTTTTTGTTTTGTGTGTATGCAAATTCTGTCTGCTATAATTTCTGAAATGAAAATAATTTTTTTGAGCCCTTATTCTTTTTTTGTGAGGACCTTTCTTATTCTTAATCTGACAAAGCCAGAAGTAGGTAGAAGGCATGTATAGAGAAGGAGCTGTTAATGTTAAATACATTATGCTTTTTTTATATTAACTGTTAAAATGGATGCTGACAGGCAGTAATGAGATGATTCCAGACAACGGAGACAGATTTATGGAAAGTTAAAATTATATACAGGGTACAGACAGGTTCAAGGATGTAAAATATGGTTCTTTTAGTTTTTGGGTAGACAGGCTTTTTACCTCAGAAGTTGTTTTGTATACATTTTAAAGCAGGTAAAAAGGATTTGGGGAATTTCAAGAGATTACCAGGCATGGTGGTAATGTTACTCAAATTATAAAATGTAAATTCTCAGATATCAATGTACATCAGAAGGGTACAATTAAATCTAGAAATTATATAAAGAATCCTGGGATTAGGGAAAATATTTTTCAACATGTTTGGCACTAATCTAAAATGCTGCACTAGGTAAGTGTAACATATTTCCTGACATCACAAATTGTGTGTGAACAATTACATTGAAATATTTATCCATCAGACTAGATAATACATTTATTTATTTATTTATTGTATTTTACATTTGTTTACCGGGATAGTCCGATTGGATACATGTCCATTTTCAGCAGAGGCCTGGGGAAAAAAGCTCCAATAGACAAAAATTACATAGATTACACAAGAAGTTAGATAACATTAGAAAATATAAGACAAAGTGTTTTGTACAATGGTTTAGTAATGTTCCCAAATAGGGACTCACAATTCTCAGGGTCAGACACAATTAAAAGCAAAAGACATCAGATTGGAAACAGACCTTGGTTAAGTAATTACATGCTACAATATTTACAGATTATGCTTTCAGTTTATAACTTAATCAGGGTTGGTACATGGGCAAAGCCAGTTCACTTTGAAATACTGTTTGAGGCTTTTTTTGAAGAGACTTCTGGAGGATTGAAGGGTTATATAGTTTGGCAACAAATTCCAGGTTTTCCCAACAAAGTTGGCAAACAGAGATTCACCAGCAGAGTTATTAGCTTTGTGGGTTTGGAAAAGTAGTTTGTTGGCTGACTGTAGGGATCTCAATTTACTATAAGGCTTAATAATATTTATAAGTGAGGGGGTATACTCAGGTGGTATAGAATTTTGTGCGCTATTAAGAGTTGATTGAAATGAGTTAAGCTGGGCAGTTCTAGCCACTCTAGTTGTTTCAGGTTCTGGCAGTGATGGGTTCTATAGGTGGAGCCAGTGGCAAATCTGGCAATATGGTTGTATCTATGGTAGAGCTTACTTAGTTCAGATTTGTTGAGGTTTGAGAGTACAGACAAGGCATATATATAAGAGTAGAGAGTAGGTGTGACCAGGCAATTGCAGTTCTAGCCAGTGAAGATAAAATGTCTTGTTTCTATACAGTGATCCAAGCTTCTTATTGATGGTCTGTATGGTTTTGTTAACCTGTAGGTGAAATTTAAGATTATTATCTATGATAACCTCTACATGCTTGGTGTGGGTATATGGGGAGATAGTGGTACCATTGTTAGATGCGACAGAGAATGAGAGTGTGGTTGGTGAGCCACTTTTCAATAGTGTTAAATGTATTTTGGGTTAAGATTTGCAATTTGGATGGGGAGATGGCTGAGCAGATCAGAGTGGCATATTGAATAGCAAGGAATGAAATTAATGTATACAGTACCTAAATTGCTACAGAACAAACTACAGGATCAAAATTGTCAGAAATAGTAATTGGTGTTATTTCCACAGATCATGAGGTTTCAAACATTCCGCATACTTTGCAGAATATATTAGAACAAATGTTGAGGCTATGTTGAGGCTATTTGAAAAATAATCAACTCATACTATTCATTTAACCTTTTTGCAGGATTCATAGAACTTTTCTCCATCTGAACCAGCCCAAAGGCACAGTGCTGTGGTAGACCTGACTGCACAACTGTTATCCCTTCCAGCCCATGAATTGCATTATCAAAGAGATCACCAGTACACACACACACACACACACACACACACACACACACACACACACACACACACACACACACACACACACACACACACACACACACACACACACACACACACACACACACACACACACACACACACACACACACACACACACACACACACACACACACACACACACACACACACACACACACACACACACACACACACATCCATTCAGCCTCATTGGTGCCTCTGCAGAAATGCACAATGACATGCCCACACACATATACACACTCCATCCCAATAGCTCTGCTGAACATTTTTCTTCTGTTATCAAAAAAAGTTTTATCATTTCCCTGTAACATAACACAACACATAATGAGATATGACATTTTAATGAACAATTTATAATATAGAAATGTGAACAGTCTGAATAATTATGAAACATTATAAACGCTGTTATACAAAAGTTCTGTTGAATTTACTTGCACCACAAGAACTCCCATGGAAGTGAAATGTTGAATGCTATCTTTGGAAAACATTCACTTTTTCCTCCTTGAGCAGAATTTTTCTCAGCCAAAAGATTGTCTTAATCAATTGGCTTAGGAAATTGGGAGTAAGAAAGATTTTTGGCTCATTTATTCAGAGCATCCTTGTGCCTGGCTTGGATACCTCTGACTGCAAGTCTTGGATTTTTGCTTCTAAAACCATCTGGACCTACAATTCTGATATATATATATATATATATATATATATATATATATATATATATATATATATATATATATGTGTGTGTGTGTGTGTATCTTTTTGGACTTGCTCTAATTGTTTCAGTGATATTTTACAGTTCTGATTGCATTTATTTATTTTGTTGAATTTATCACTGTTTTTCAGCCTGCACTTGTTAAGGAAACTCCATCTGTTCATTACTGTACTCTTCTTAGGTTGTTTTAACAGCATTTTGCAAAAGCTGTTCTGAGTTTCCCAAAATATGACTAAGGTTTGCAAAGTTTTGGTGTGTTGTAAACATTTCTCAGGGTTAGTGAACTTATTTAGAAGGATTCTTGGTATTGCAGGAATTCTGACATCTGTACATCTCTGGTGGGAGCAGAGAGCTAAATTCAAGCCATCCAAGGTGGGAACTACTGGATGATAGCTTATTGTGTTTTTATCTGATTGGCCTGAGGGTTTAACTTTAGAAAAGTCTTTCATCCTGATGGTATGAAGTAATTATATTTTTGTAAGATTGTGCTCATTTATTCAGAGCTTCCTTATGCCTGGCTTGGACACCTGGGACTGCAAGACTTGGATTTTTGTTTCTAAAACCATCTGGACCTACATTTTTTGCACTTGCTCTAACTGTTTCAGTAATATTTAATAGTTTTATGCTACATTTATTTATTTTGTTGAATTTATCACAGATTTTCAGGCGGCACTTGTTAAAGAAACTCCATCTGTTTATTACTGTACTGCTCTTAGGTTGTTTTAACAGTATTTTGTAAAAGTTGTTCTGACTCTGCCAAAATATTTCTAAGTTTTGCAAAGTTTTTGGGCACTGTGAACATTTCTCAGGGTTAGTGAACTTATTTCAAAAGATTCCTGATATTGCAGAAATTCTTACTTCTATTTAAAAGCATTTGTTACTGCAATTACTGCACTTGAGCTCAAAACCAGTTTGTTTTACATTTTGCACTCTGGTGAGAACAGAGAGCTAAATTCAACCCATCCAAGGTGGGAGCTACTGGTCGATAAGCTTATTGTGTTTTTATCTGATTGACCTGAGGGAATAACTTCAGCCCCCTGCTATAAAACACGCTAAACACGCGTTTTCCAGCTTGTACCAACTCAGCACAGATCCTCGTGGTGGCCTGCAGAGTGATCCAAGCAGCAGAGAGCTAAAAGAGTGACTTTCTACCAGATATAAGTATTTTTTGTGGCTTTCCCACTGTTATTTAAGCTAGCAACTGCATTTCGCCTGTTTTATTGCTACTTTAAGTGATTTCTGCATTTTACACTGTTTATTGCACTTTAAGTTACTAATTGTTGCAAATTGTTTCTGTAGGCTACACACTAAAGTGCGCTAGCCGATTTACAGCAATTACTGTCTGTTTTTTCCTTGTCTCTGTAATAAAACAAAAAATCTCTTGTTTTCCCCTTACTGAACTAGAGTAGTCCAGTTTCAGAGTTGCTGATCCCTGGGCTTTGTTTTAGTTCCTGTTACTGATCCATTGCCTTATTAGGAAGGAGGGAAGTTTCTTTGCTTACCAGTGGGAGTGGGAAGCACTGAGCGCCTTTTTTGTCAGATTTGGTGAAGTTTCAGCCAGAAACTAGTAGTTCATTGGTTGTTTTGGGCCAATTCCTAGCTCCCTTCAGCCCCTGCTATAAAACACGCTAAGCGTGCCCGATTTAGCACGGAGTTACCACTGTTGCACACAAGAGCAGCGGTTAAACAAGGTTAAACTATTTGGGCCATCTAAATTCCACTCTTCCAATTTTCCCTTAAAACTACCTTCCTCGAGCTGTACTGCTGATCTAACCAGCATATCCTATAACTGAAAAGTTCATCTCTACTTGATTCCCAAGTAGACTATTCTCTATCTGTAAAGCCTAGCACTTACTCCTACAGTACTTGCACCTTGATAAAGCACTCTTATTATAGATAGTACCCCACCAGCCTAAAACCCACTTCCCCGGAGTCCTTTGAAAGTCTCTTTATCTACTAGTTCTAGTATGTCGAGAGGTCAGTTGCTAGTGTCCTCTCCAGCTCAACTGGTGAACCTGGGAATATTGAGGCAATGTTACAACTGCCTCATGTACACAGACAATCCTCTCCTTCTCCCACAAAACACAAATACATGCGAGATGCAACTATACGGCCAAACTGGAGGCTGAGCTCTCTCAACATAGGACTGGCAAGACCAGACAGGAGGAGAAGGTAACCACACACAATACATACCCAGTCACACATGGTACCATCACAACTTCAAATCAAACACATACTCACACAAAGACATACTGAGGCTCTGATCAAAAATTTACCAAAACAGCAGAGGCCACCAAAGCAGACACCCAAACAACTACCACCTCACGACCCAACACATGCAACACATAGACCACACAGTCAGAGTGTCAAACAGTCACAGCCCTTAAGGCCAAACAAAATGCCAGACACACTTGTCATTGGTGATTCCATAGTCAGACACAATGACGTCCCGCTCACCAGACTGAGTAAAGAGAAGGTCACAGTAAGCTGCCTGTCAGGCGCTAGAATCCGCCACATAATGCAAGCACTCAGGTCTCTCAACAGCAGGTACAAGTATGACTCAGTCATTGTCCACGCTGGTGTCAACGACCTGAGACGTACCTCCTTGGACTACATGAAAAGGGACATCGAGGAGCTCTCTGATTATGTAGCCCAGGCAGGTATGACCCTGACCTTGAGCAGTATCCTACCTTCACCTAGAATGATGCCACAATACAGTGATAAGATGATCAGCTTTAATAATTGGCTTAAATTCTGGTGTCATTCAAAGGGGATCCAATGTCTGTCTGCCTGGGATGACATGCTGGACAAGCCACGCTGCGGCGGCTTGCACCTGTCACCCTGGGCTTCCGGATATTGGCAAAGGCTCTTGCCACCCCATAGTGCCTTTTTAGGCAAGGCTCAAATTCTAAACCTACCACCCTAGAACACCAAAAAGGAAAAAACTAAGGGTAATGCTGCTCAATGCCAGAAGTCTCAATCTCAAGATGCACGCACTCGAGGCCCTTCTCAATATGGAGAACATCGATGTCTGTGCTGTGACAGAAACCTGGTTCAAGGCTCCTGAGAGCACCCCAGCACTAACAGGTTTCACCTCATATCATGCCCCCCAAAATCCGGACAACACCAAGAAAGGAGGGGTGTCCATATTCATAAAGGACACCCACACCTCAAGGTTGGTGGCAACGCATGATGCATCGGAGACCATCCAGGTGCAATTAACCATAGGCAAGACTGCTCTGCAATTTGTAGCATGTTACAGGCCACCCTCTCAAACTCAGGAACCTCACATGGCCTTCCTGAAAACATTGGAGGGATAAATGTATCTCCAAACACCATCATACTAGGTGACTTTAACTACCCTAATATAGACTGGGAACACTACTCAAGCCCGAACACTCTAACCCAAAGATTCCTGGAGTTCATAAACTCAAATGCCATGGAACAACTAGTCACCATCCCCACAAGAGGAGAAAACATACTTGATCTCATCATCACGAACATGGGATCAAAATGTTCAACACCGGAAGTATACCCCTCACTGGTGAGATCAGATCATAAACTAATCTCGCTGGAGGTCCTCATCCCGCCCGACCTGAAACAAAAAACACCACAGTGAAAAACTTCTCAAAAGCCGATTTCACACTTCTAAAAACTAGTGTGGTCTCCTTTAAGGCCCCTGAGCCAGTGGTAAACATTACTCAAACCGCTGAATCACTTACAAATGCCTTCTACCAGCACCTACAGGACTGCATGGATCAGGCAATCCCAAACAAAACTAAGACTCTCTGTACCAAAGGCAAGCGTCCAGTCTGGTGGACCCCAGCCATAAACAAGCTCTACAACAAAAGGAGGAAGCTACTACAAGATAGAGCAAAATCCTTGAAAGGTAAGACACCTTTGATCATTATAAGTAAAAACTAAGAGCTCTCATAAAATCATCCAAGGCAAATTTTGAGAGAAAAATCGCCAAGGACTCTAAAGAGAATCATAAGGCCTTCTTTAGCTATGTTAGAAACCTAGGAGGAAACTCCCAGATATGCTCAGAATTAGTTCAAAATGATGTGAAAATTACTGAACCTACACACATTGCCAACATACTGGCTGGCAGGTTCAGTGCAAACTTCTCCGCTCCCCAAAAGGAGAGATATCTATTCCAGAGGATTGTAGCCCCCAAACATCTCCAACGCCCAGGTGAGAACTGCCCTCACTAAGGCAAAAAACACAGCATCCATGGGACCGGATGGTGTCCCCGGCTGTGTGCTTCATGAACTCAATGAGGAATTAAACCCACAGTTAGGACAGCTGTTTAATCTTAGCCTCACCTCAGGATACGTGCAAGGAGTGGCCACTGTGGTCCCACTTCATAAGGGCGGTGCCTCCACAGACCCTGGAAATTACCACCCCATTAGCTTGACAAGCCTTATCTGCAAAGCCATGGAGAGGATCATAATGGAACTCATAAATAAAGACATAGGGAACTTGCAGACTTTGGATCCAACTCAGTTTGGCTTTGTCAAAGGCAGATCCTGCCTCTTAAACTTGGTTGACTTTTTCGAGACAGTCACCAAGGCCATTGATGAGGAAAGGCAGTCCATACAGCCTACCTCGACCTGGCAAAGGCCTTGACACAATACCCCACTCAGGTATCATCGAAAAACTCATCAGCTTGAATGTAAACCCATACATCACAAGATGGGTTGCAAACTGGCTAAGTGACAGAACCCACAGGGTCAGAGTTGCTGGAGCCATGTCAGACTCAAAGCCTGTCACAAGTGGTGTCCCACAGGGCTCAGTCCTGGGTCCACTCTTGTTCGGCATCTACTTTTCTGAAGTACAAGCAAACACAGGAGGGTTATGGCTGACAAAGTTTGCAGATGACTGCAAACTGGGCCATAGTCGAAAACACATCTGACACAGATATCCTCCAGAAGGGCCTCACAGAAATGGATAACTGGTGCCAGAGCCATGGCCTGAAGTTAAACGCCAAAAATGCATAGTCATACCCTTTGGGAAAAACAAGGCTACCCTAGCTACCATATAGGTGGCAATCCACTCAGCACAGAAAAAGTCTACACAGATCTGCCGATCCAGGTTGACAGTAGCCTTCGTTTGACACTCATGTTGCTAAAGTAGTTAGGAAAACCTTCTATATCACCCACCTGATCATGAAGGGATTCACATCTAGATCAAGGGAGGTCATCGTCCCCTGTACTCATCACTTATTAGACCTATGATTGAGTACAATGCCCGTTCGAATGTATCTGACCAGACACCTGCTGCAGCTTGAAAGGCCCCAAAAGTTCCTCACCAAAAGGATAAAGGGTCTCAAAAATATGTCTTATGCTGCCCGACTGAAAGAACTTCAGCTCTATTCAGTCTCATACCGCTTGCTCAGAGGTGACCTGTGCCTGACATATAAGGCCATGTCAAACCCAGATTTGATGAATATGCTTCACCTCAAAAAATCTAGATCCCTCAGAACCGCAAGGGCGGGAGACTTAAACCTTGACACGGTTATAAATAGAACATGCTGGAGGGACAGATTCATCACCCAGAGACTCCCTATGCTGTGGAACAAAATCCCGGTACATGTGAGGCAGAGCACCTCTCTGGTCTTGTTCAAGAGGAATCTTGACCAATGGATGGGAGATTGCAGATATACCCCAGGGATTACTTCAGCGTCACTGCTTGACAGAGGCACAGCAAAATGATAGGCATAGTTTTTATTCAAACTAAAGGGGTGGCGAAAGCCACATAACTATGGGCTAGGCTTATAAATGCCCTTGGGCAGATAGCCTAGTATGAACCTATGAACCTAAAAGTCTTTCATCCTACTAGTATAAAGCCTTGTGCAAAGTCAGTTCCCCATGCTTGCATATAAGCAAACCTCTCCAATTTACAAATGTTGTATAGGAAATGCTCTCCATAGTCTCCTGCTGTTCACAGTTGTTCGAAGAACTGCCAGTTTGTACAGAGGATGCTGCAAGTCATCTAATAGTATACTACTAAACACACTCACTTTGACCTTTAAGTGACTCTTCCTTACCATCCCATCTAGAAATTGTGATCCTTGCCTTACATAGCATAGGCTAGATTCATACCTGCTGTTTGGCATCACTGTCCTCTTAAACCAGCCATCTTACACCCTTGTGGCAGACATGTGTAGCTCAGGAACCATCTACATTGGGAATTGCTGGAAAAAGGCTTAATTTGGGGCTTTCCCATTGATGTTGTGTTAAAACTGTTTAAATTTGCATGTATATAAGCTTCACATTTGTGCGAGTTTGTGCTCAGTGTACTAAAGCTGCTCAAAGTTTGATACTTTAACCAGAATTCTGGAGTGCATCTGCAGTAAAATCAAAGGCATCCAGTGAAGAAAACTAAAAAAAAAAAAAAATAAGTATATTTTAAGCCAGCACTGCACTTTTTAACTGTATTTAATTGAATTACTGCTTCATTTGTGCTGTTTGTGACTAAGTTATACTAACCCACTTTCTTCCCAAATACCACATTCAGAAAAATTATGCCACAGTGGATGGGCAGTTTCCCATCATTTCTCCCACCAGCTTTATCGTTATGGGGATCTTGAAGCAATGTAGCAATTGCCTCATCTATACTGACAACCATTTACTCCTAAAGCAAACTAACACCCTATGTGGGAAATGCAAATACGCTGTTAAACTGGAGTAAATTCTCTCACATAAAAACAAACTACACATCAAACAGGTTGTCAGCACAAACACTTCACCTCTCACGCAAACCTCACCTCTCACACAAACTAAGGTCACAGCACATAAACCCACATATGTGGAGGTACTCACTAAAATCCTACCAAAAGAACACAGACCTCCCAAACGCACATCTACACTCACCTCTAAGCAAAAAGAAACCACTACATATATCAACACATGCACTGGTGTCTCAACAAATCAACCCCTAAGGCAAAATACATCAAATGTCTTGGTTATAGGTGACCTCATAGTAAGACACACAGATATCCCCCTCACTAGACTAGGCAAAGAGAATGTCACAGTCAGCTGCCTATCAAGTGCCAGGATCCAACAAATCACACATGCACTCAAGTCACTGAACAAGTACTGTTATGACTCTGTCATAGTCCATGTTGGAATGAATGACTTCAGACATACCTCTCTGGACTATATGAATAGAGACATGACAGAACTATCTGATTATGTGTCTCAGGCAGGTATGTCCCTAGCCCTAAGTAGTAGCCTCCCCTCACCCAGGATGATGCCACAATCTAAACAAAATGATTGACTTCATCAATTGGCTCAGCTTCTGGTGTCAGTGCAAGGAGATTCAGTATTTGTCAGCCTGGGAGTATATGGTAGACAGACATTGCTACTTTGCTAGAGATGGTATGCACCTGTCACCCCTAGGCTTTCAGATACTGGCAAAGGCCCTTGCCTCCACATCATACCTTTTTTAGTCAATGTCAAAACAACAAATTTCCCAATGTAACAAAATCAAACTGAGACAAGCTCAGGGTCATGTTGCTTAATGCTAGGAGTTTGAACATGAAACTGCACTACCTGGAAGTATTCCTCACCTGAGAGGAAGCTGACATCTGTGCAGTTACCAAAATATGTTTTAAGGCCCCTGAGAGCACCCTTACTGTGCAAGGCTACAATACTTTCCACATGTTCTGATCTTAAAATGAGCATGAAGGAACCAAAGTTGGAGGTGTATCCATTTTTATTAAAACCAAATACACTTCAAACTGATCAAACAGCATGACTGTCTCAAACTATTCAATGTCCAATTAACTGTTGGAAAAATACCATACCACATCATTGCTAGTTATAGATCCTTTACCATGAACCAGGATAAGCACACTGTCTACCTCAGTTTACTGGAATCTCTCAGCATCAGTCCTCTCAACCAATCGGGGACAAATTTCAACAGAATCAGAGACAAGTCAAGAAAAAATCAGGGACAATCAGGGACACTTTTAAAATATTAGTGCTATTAACTTGAAACATTGACAGAATCAGAGCATATGAATTAATACACATTTTCTGAAGTAAAAGAAGTTTATAACTCTTAATTATTGTCATTATTCATTGTGTAATTCACCACCTTTCCTCCAAAAGGCACTAGTTTAAGGAAGGATTAAGAGAGGCAGAGCTAAAATTTGAGTCAAAATCAGGGACAGTTAAGAGCACACATCAGTTTGGTTTGAGGTAACTACTGGAACTGACAGCCTCACAGGAACAAAAATTATAAAAACTTTACCAAAGCTAACTACAGCCTACTAAGCTATGATATAAAAAGCTTCATACCACCCACAATCGCATATATCAATGAACACTATGCAGAAGTGTATGCAAATGTGCTGTACAAACACTTAAGAGACTGCATAAACTCTACTGTACCTGACTGGATCAAACCGGGTCTTCCCCTAAAAACAAGCCACAGTGGTGGACTTCAAGTATCAAAAGATTATATAATAAGAGGAAGAAATGGTTGTCCAAAAGCAAAAGGATATCACTCTGCAGAGGAAGAACTCCCTCCTAAACCTAAACAAGAAAAACAGAAATCTTGTAAAGTCTTCTAAAGCAAATTACAAAACTAAAATCACATCCCTAGCCAAGAATAATCATAAATCATTCTTTAAATACATCCAATGTCTAAAAGGGAATGCCCAGCTATTTACTGAACTGGTTCTACATGGGATCACTCATACTACAAAAGAAGATACCTGATAGCTGACAGATTCGGTGCAAACTTTACCCCCCACCCATCCCCAGCTATCATATCCCAAAATATATCAGACACCAGCCCTCTGCCGAGTATCTCTAGAGAACAGGTCATCTCTGCATTCGGCAAGCTCAAAAACATGGCCTCAATGGGACCAAATAATATCCCAGGTTGTTCACTAAACAACCTTTAACAATACCTAATGGACCATGTTGCAGTAGAATGGAAAACAGAAACAGCAGTCCCCCTGTACAAAGGGGAACCTGGAAACTACAGACCTATAAGTCTAACCAGCAAGGCCATGGAAAGAATTATCACGGACATTATCAACAAGGACATAGATGACCTCCAAACATTGGACCCAACCTATTTTGGCTTTGTTAAGGGTAGACCATGCTTATTAAACCTGGTGGACTTCTTTTAGAGTGTCATCAAAGCCATGGAAGAAGGTAAGATGGTGCACAATGCCTATATCAACCTTGCCAAGGCACACAATTCCCCACTCTGGCATCATTGAGAAACTCTTGCAGATAGTGATTAACCCTTACGCTACTAGATGGGTAGCCATTTGGCTCACTGACAGAACACACTCTGTCAAAATTGGTGACTCCACCTCCACCAGTAGACCTGTCACCAGTGGAGTATCATGTGGGTCTATGTCGTGTTCCTTACTGTCTGGCATCCATTTCTCAGAAGTAGATGGCCTTTGGTTCACCAAGTTAACTGATGATTGCAAACTGGGAGCAATCATTGAGTCCCAAAATGATGTCAACATATTAAAAGAAGGGCTAACACAAACAAATGTTTGGTGCCAAAGCCATGGTCTAAAACTAAATGCAAAAAAAATGCATTAATATTCTCATTGGCAAAACAGAATTCTCTATAAATTACAATATTGACAGCAATCCCCTGAGTTCTAATCCAGTGGTGCGGGACTTGGGAACACAGATTGATAGCAATCTGAACATTGACCGCCAAGTTTCCACAGTGGTAAGGAAAGCCTTCTACAGTGCGCACCTCATAAGCAAGGGCACAGCATCCAGATCTAGGGATGTTATAACTCCACTGTACTTGATCCTCATCAGGCCAGTAACAGAGTGTAATGAACTGTTTTGCATGTACCATACCTGACACCTGCAGAAACTGGAGAGACCTCAAAGGTTTCTTACTAAGAAAATATGGGGGCCGCAACCTATGACCTACATGGACAGGCTGAAAGCCCTGTCACTTTACTTTGTATCTTATAGGCAGCTGAGAGTTGACTTGGGCCAGGCCTAAAGGGCAATCTCCAACCCTGCCCTAAGGGCAAGCTGCACATCCGCAAGTCAAATGGCACAAGAGTCACTCATATAGCGATCTCAACCTAGCTTGTGACATTAACAGATACATCTCCCAGAGACTGCTGATTCTCTGGAATAGACTTCCTATTCACGTAAAACATTGCTCCTCATTGACACTATTTAAATGTAACCTAGATAATTGGATAGGAAACTGCAAATTCACACCTGGAGTGGAACCCATGTTCGTCATAGACAGGGGAAGCCAGTATTGGTGACAGACCCACTCTGTTCATAAATTTGTTCAGGAAACTACCCAGAAAGAACAAATGGAATTACTTGGGATTAACATGGTTAGGCTTGTAAAGGCTGTAGGGCTGCTAGCTTAGTAACTTCCTACGAACATATGAAACTATGAAAGCACATGGACATATCTACTCCCTCAGGCTGTCAATTTATGATATGGCTTCCCCACTAAGACTGCTGTCCATAATAAGGCATCAGCAAGGTGAAAAACTCAGATTAGGAAAACTGTAAGACTCACAATGGCTTACAACATTGTAGATACCTTCAGAGATAAGGCTTCCACATCGCATTATGCCTTTTTGAATTATGGTCATGTGCTTTCTTGGCATACCTTATTAATGCCTTTACAAGGGATTTCTCATTAACATTTAGAAGGGGCATCAGATCTGAGACCAGTTAGCATAATGGTTAAGATCTTTGTCTGCGATGTACAAGGTTCAAGGTTCAATCCTCATTTCTGGCCACTGCATGTTTGGAGTTCACATGGTCTCCCTGTGTCTCTGTGGGGTTCTTCCCACCTCTGAAAAACATGCTGAGTGTTTCCATCTCAAAACTCAAAAATGAATGGAGTTGTGAGCAGCAGCACAGACTCTATATGGTGCCCTATAGTTGTAGAGACCAACCATTTTGGGCATTTGCTATGATGTGTAGTATCCTCAAGACAGGAGAACATAGAACATAGACTGCTGATGGTGTAAAATATGTCTCTAGGTGATTTGTTCATGTACACTAATGTTGCAAAATGGGTATGAATATTTTCTGGTGATAAGCAGACTGAGGACCTAGCCTATGCCAGAGACCCATACTAATGATGACACGGGTGTATGTGCCTCTATTGGCCATAAAGCCCAGTAAGCTACTGGCTGGCTGGTATCCAGTTACCTGGTGTAGCTCTGTTGAGTGAAAGCTGTAGTGCCACTGACAAGATGGAGCTTGGAAGTGGATGATATGAAGGTATAGAGGAGGCTGAACATCATCTGAGCCTCCTAATTTCCTTGATTTTATTTTTCAAAGTGCTCTTCTTACTTCTTTATGATGGGCCCTGGATGGAAGGGCAAAGCAGAAAAGACACTTGGCTTAGAATCTAGAGTCTAGGAGGACAGGCTAGAAATGGTGTGGGACTTGTGGTGAGAGACAGGCTTCAGAAGCCAGTGAGGGATATCATCAGAATTAGTGACAAACTCATGGAATCCAGTGTAATGAAAGGTCAGTATGCATAATCTCAGCCTATGGCCCACAGCAGACTTGTGATAGTCCCAAAATGAATCCATTCATACAGCAGTTGCAGAACCTACTAGATAAATCAGGACAACAGGAATTGGTGTTGATAATAGTTAACTTGAACAAACATATTGGGACAAAACAGGATATGAGGACTGTCTGGGTCCACATGATGGGGTAACATGAATAAAGAAGGAGAGGCCATTCCAGACTTCTCTCTGGCAAATGGCTGGATAGCAGCCAACAAACCACAGGTGAAAGGCAGTTACAAGATTGCATAAAAGAGTGGCCAGCATGCAACTCACATGGACTTCCTCCTAGTAAAGAAAGGGCACTGGCATAGAATCAGTGATGGCAAAGTCATTCCCAGTGAAACAGTCAGCCCACAGCATAAACCACAGGTCACCACAAGCAGCTGAAAGCAATGGTCAGAGACCAGGCTAAAGACCTGGAAGTTGACTGGAGAGAAAACAACAGTTCAGGGAATTAGTCAGGGGTCTAGCATCCTAAGAAGAGGAGGAAATAGGTGGAGGTGAGGAAGAATGGCAGTGCTTCAAAACAGCATGTGTGAGGACAACAGAACAAATATGTGGCTGAGCCAGGTATGGAAATAAGGTACATAAGGAAAGATGCTGGTGGAATGCAGAAGTCCAGGAAGTCATCAAAACAAAGAAGGAGTGCAGGAAAAGTGGGAGATAGAAAAGATGAAGCCGAAAGGAATACTGGTTGGTTAAGAAAGAAGCTAAGAAAGGAGTTGCAATAGCAAAGAGCAGGGCATTGGAGGGAATTTCCTCTAATTTAACCAACATGTTACAATAGTCAGAAAGTCCTTATATATATATATATATATATATATATATATATATATATATATATATATATATAGTCTATATTAGAACATCGAAGTATTACTACTTTGAATGTTCTGATATCAAACCCTTTGCATCAAACACTGAAAATAGCGAAGCTGCAGAATATCGAATACTTTCCTAGGGAAAGTATTCAGTGGGCCGTTTCTGCAGCTTTGCTAGTTCCTCGACTGTGGAGCGAAGGTTATGGACCGGGTTAAGGTAAGTGGGCGAACAAAGGTGAGTGTGCGATAGGGACCTTAGGGTTAGGAAGCCGGAAAGGTGAGTGTGCGATAGGGATTTTAGGGTTAGGGAGTGGATAAGATGAGTGTGCGATAGGGAGTTTAGGGTTAGGGAGCGGATAAGTTGAGTGTGTGATAGGGACTTTAGGGTTAGGGAGCGGGTAAGGTGAGTGTGCGATAGTTACGGACCTTAGGGTTAGGGTTGGGTTAAGGTAAGTGGATAGCTCGTAGTGTATGCATGGTTTATTGTAGGGTTTTCTGAAGTGTATGTGTGTGGATTATGTATTTTGGTGTGCTTGTGTTGTGTGTATGTTTGTTGGAACAGTGAATTTTTTCCCTGGGAAAAAATTTGCTGCTCTGAGTGTTAGATGTTTTGGTGTTTCGAGTGAAATGGTTCGATATTAGAACATTCGATGTAGTAATACTTCGATGTTCTGATATAGACCCATATATATATATATATATATATATATATATATATATATATATATATATATATATATATATATATATGGGTATGGGTCTAGGTTAGAAGATCGACAGCCGACATCATCGACAACGGATTAGTGGGCGCCAGATGATTGACATTCGGAAGACTGACGCTACAGATGAAAACGCCGACGCCAGGGATAGTGACTTGGAAAGAAGGCTGTGTGAGTATGCGGTGGTGACGGACATTAGGGTGCGACTAAGGTAAGTGTGGATAGTGACAGTCTGTGGGGATAGGGGTGGGTTAAGTGAGTTAGGGTTAGGGCTCGGGTTGGGTAAGTGTGTGGTAGTGGTATTTTTTGGGTTAGGGGCAGGTTAAGTGAGTTAGGGTTAGGGCGCGGGTTAGGTAAGTGCGGTAGTGGCAGTTTTGGGTTAGGGCGGGTTAAGTGAGTTAGGGTTAGGGCCCGTGTTAGGTAAGTGTCTTGGTAGTAGTAGTTGTTGGGTTAGGGGTGGGTTAAGTGAGGTAGGGTTAGGGCGCGGGTTAGCTGAGTGTGCGATAGTGACGGACCTTAGGGTAAGGGTTTGGGTTAGGGTTGGATGTAGTTGTGTGTGTGAGGTTTAGTGTGGGTTTGTGAGGATTTTGGTGTGCTTGTGTTCTGTGTGTGGTTTTTGGATAGGGGATGTGTTTTGTTAGTTGATTGTTGTTATTGTGGTGTGTGCAGTGATGGGGTTTCGTGTTTGTGGACTGTCGGTTACTTGTTTGTCGGGCATGTGAGGTGTCGTCGTTATGGTTTTGTCGATTATGTGGTGTCGATGTTTCTGTTGTCGGTGAATGTAGCTGTCGATGTTATAACCTAGAACCATATATATATATATATATATATATATATATAATGTGTGTGTGTGTGTGTGTGTGTGTGTGTGTGTGTGTGTGTGTGTGTGTGTGTGTATTTACACACGCCACACATATCAACTAGTATCTAAAGGCATATTATCCTGGTCAAAAGAAGTTATCATACTTCTTTATGCAACCGTAGTTAGACCTGTTATTGAGTGCAATATTACCCCTTTGAATGTATCTTCTAGACTTATTAAACAAATAGAAAGGCCCCAAGATTTCTCACTGAGAAAAGTATTAGCCTAAAGCCCTTGAGCTAAAAGGCAGCAAAAGACTGAAATGTTTTTTTCTTTTACTTGGTACATTATAGGCTCTTGTGGGAGTGATTTATGCCTTGCATTTTCACCATTAGGGAACCTATCCTCCCTCATCTCCTTTATCATTACAAATCAAATATCTCAGCTAATACCAGGACTAGGGATTTAAATGTCCACAACATAAGTAAAATATACTGGTGAGACAAATGTATTAGCTACACTGTCCCTAGTTTTGGAATAAATTTCCCATGAAAGTTAAACAAAGTGATGTTCTAGAATTCCTCATTTTAAATTTAGATGATTGTGTGGGTATTTGTACATTTACTATGTGACTCACCAGCTTTGTCTGGCTTAAGAAATGGGGGAATGCAGCATGGCAAAGTGCAAATAAACTTGTGACTCACTTACCTTGTATTTCCGATCATCCTAAGACCTTATGATGCTGCATATACCTCTGTGCTTTGTAACTTCTCAAAATCAATTTTTTTATTAACCAATGACCTAAATATGTTCCTCTGTAACCCTTTTCCAGTGGATGCCATTGCTAAAGCCAATGCCTGTACATATGACTTCTACCCCCACTAAGATAATGGTATTGATAAGTCAGTCCCTATCTATAGCAAATATAATGAGAACTTTAACTATAAGCATCTGTGGTGGAATCTTATATATATATATATATATATATGGGTCTACTACCGGAAATCAAAATTACACTATTTCGAAATCCAGTAGTAGATGCCCACTAACGCAAAAGTGCACTTCTCCGAAAGTGCACTTTCGCGAACACCACTTGAGGGAATGGTTACGGACCTTAGGGTTAGGGCTTGGTTTAAGGATAGTGGATAACTAGTAGGGCTATCCACTATCCTTAACCCAAGCCCTAACCCTAAGGTCCATGACTAACGCACCACAGTGGAGGAAATTGTATGTCCTCCACGGTGCAGTAGTCATGGACCTATGTCCTCCACTGTGGTGCGGTAGTCATGGACCTTAGGGTTAGGGCTTGGGTTAAGGATAGCGGATACCTAGTAGGGCTATCCACTATCCTTAACCCAAGCCCTAACCCTAAGGTCCATGACTACCGCACCACAGTGGAGGAAATTGTATGTCCTCCACGGTGCAGTAGTCATGGACCTATGTCCTCCACTGTGATGCGTTAGTCACAGACCTTAGGGTTAGGGCTTGGGTTAATGATAGTGGATACCTAGTAGGACTATCCACTATCCTTAACGCAAGCCCTAACCCTAAGGTCCGTGACTACCGCACCACAGTGGAGGACATTGCCCATTCGTTCTAGTGGTGTTCGCGAAAGTGCACTTTCTCTTTAGTGGGCATCTACTACCGGATTTTGAAATGTTCGATCTCTGGTAGTAGACTCATATATATATATATATATATATATATATATATATATATATATATATATATATAGACCCATATATATATATATATTTATATTTATATATATATATATATATATATATATATATATACATATATATATATATATATATATCTGTGTGAGCGTTATGTGTCTAAAAGACAAAGAGAAAAGATCACCAAAGCAATATTTAGTTGATAAAGGGTGCATACAGTGTCTATGGATCTGAGCAAGATCTTTTAATATTTTTTTTCCATACAACCATCATTGACCCACTTGTAAATTTGAATACAAGTCCTTATGCTGTACAGTGGATAGATAACTCTTTGCCTGACTGAAGATTTTTCAGGACAACACTCACAGGTGCTGGTTATGTAAAATTTGCAGACAATGTTTAATTGGGTGTTGGGTAATCAATCTTTCAGTGACTCACAATTATTTCAACATAGAGACCTAGGGCCCAGTGTATGGAGTGGCCCTCCGGCCTAGGGACTTCCACATTGTTTGTACTTAATTAAAAAAAAAAATTAAACATTTCTTTTTTAACACCACTGTGGCATTATCTTCTTTAAAAAGACACACCCTTCATGTGTGTGTGTGTGTGTGTGTGTGTGTGTGTGTGTGTGTGTGTAATGCCCTAGCTAAGGGGGGGTTAGTCATTTAACTTAATCAGGTTCTAACTATTAGTCAATTAACAGAAAGCAAGAGCCTGAATCCTCTACAGCAGCTACCAGACTGCTGAAGAAATTGTGAGTTTCAGTGCATTTTCAAGGATTTGTGAGTTTTAAGGGAATATAAGCTTACCGTTGCTCATGCTAAGTCTGGTTTCAATGTGCAACTGTTTTGTTTATCAAATTGCAATCAATGTTTGCGATGTAGAATTTAAAGCAGTGTTTGTAGCAAACTGGTGGCATACTTGGGTATGGTGCATAAGGCTGTGGGTTTTACTTCCATACCATGTAGATGGATTGCTGATACTGCAGTACATTTTAAGGGGTGGATGGGGGTGCTGAACTCCTGACTGTGTCCTCCTTTGGTGAGATGACTTGTAACTATGAACTTGTTGTTGGTTTGCCAACCATTCCCTATTGTAATGTTACAAGCTTACTGACTTTTTTAATGTAACTTTAGGTAATTAATTCTTGAAGGGCAGCCAGCACTGAATTTGTATATGAAACACTGAAATGTGAAGTTGTTTGCCAGTACCAACCTCTTCATTAGTTACAGATCTCTTTAAAGTGGAATTATTCAGATGCCTTTTACTTCTGCAGAGATTGTGCATATTGAGTGATACTGGTGGATTGAAATGGCAAAAGTTTGAGTGGCCTTTTAAGTTTGAAATTTCTGACATAAGAAGTTGTCATTATTGATTCATACATTTTGATTCATTGTTTAATGGAAAATGCTGAAAACTACAAATTTTAAAACATTCTAACAAATGACGCTGTATTAAACAAGAAATATAATTGAATACAGTCAGGAAGGAGATTCAAAAAATGCATGCATGTATGCATGGTCCTAAAAAATGTGTGCAAGAGCCTATGGTGTGAAAACAACCCAAAGGTGAACTTAATCCACCACTGGCCAGAAGCATTTTCTTTGACTGTGGGTTCCAGTCTATTTCCATTGTGAGAGTATTGTTTTTTTTCTTTGAATGTGGGTTCCAGTCTATTTCCATTGTGAGAATTTGTTTGTTAGGCAAATGGCTATCAATGTTTGTGCAATAAAATTTGAAATAAAAGTTTTAAATTAAATCTGAATCTCTGTAATCATTGTAGAAGTAAAGAAGAAAATAGTATGTCCACTGACAGGTGTGAACAGTGTTTATGGTAACTGGGGGAATAGCCAAGTAAAGGGACACTGGAATTGCTGGGGGGGGGGGGGTTGGTGATCCATTAACCTACCAAGGGCACCATAGACCCTGATCTGGCTCTGCCTGCAGTCAGACATTATCAAACAAGTGCCTTTTGCTGCTCTTGCTAATTTCTTATGTTATAACTGCCTTGTCTCCACACTAGCTCAGAAAGCCTTCTGCCTCGATCATCTAATCTAAAGGCATTTTTTTTTTATACAAAGATGCCCAAATTCCCTTTACTCATACCTTATCAAACTCATTAGTGATTAGAATTCTCCTTTTGAACTCTAAATTTGTTTGACCATATCACTTGGCTTGGGAAACCTCAGAGTTTCCTAACTAAAAGTTCAGTGGCCCTAAATCTCTTTATTATCAGGACACACTGGTATCTCTCTGTAACCAGTCTGTTATAGACTCCTCTGTAGGGATCTGTACCTAATATTGCAAGCTCTAAAAAATATTAACCACTTTGACCTCCTGTTCCTTCAAATAGTGAACTAAACCTTTATCAGCGGTTAAGTAAGACATGTCAAGCAAGGTAGCACCCTTGCCACCTTCAAGGTGAAATTAGATAATTGTATGGATAGCCTCAAATTCTCTTCTTGTCTATTCTGTACTGCTCTCATTGAAGGTGGAGGGAACCTCTGAATGGGAGCTATTAGTTAGGCTTGAAATGGTCTGCAGTCTGATAATCTAGTACTTCATTATGGACCCAAGAACTAAGTACCAGCCCTGCATTATTGCACAGTGTTTATATATGCCAGTTAACCTTCCTTGTGGTTAATGAAACTCTTAACTTAAATCACCCTAACTATTCTTCCTTGTCATCACTATCTACTTTAAGTTTATTTTCACCCTCTTTTAATATCCATACAATGTTTCCACACATACTGTTCTTTCTTTTCTACTTTTTTTTCCCTTCAAGTCAAATCTCAGTTGTTAAATTAGTAGTGATTCCTCATGCGTGTATTTTCTATTGTTAAAAGTAGTGGAGCTTTAGCAAGCCATTTTGATACTTCTGGTGGCACACTGATTTCGTGTACTCTTTGCCCCACCACATCCTCATGCTGCCCCTGCTTCTTTCCCATTCTGACCTTGCTCCAGTGTCATACCAACCCTGCCACTAGCCTACCCCCCCCACTGAAATCTGCACAGATCCTCTTATAATTCTGCATCATACCAGAGAAGGGAGGGAGGAAGGCAGTTTGATTGCTGCAGTCAGAGATATATCCTACAAACCACCATAGACAGTGGTTAAACCACTACAACACAACCAGCCACAGCCATGTGTAAGTGGAAATATAATTGTTTTGCCACACTACTTTCATGATGTCTTGCAATGGGTATTTTAAGAAAATTATCACCCAGTAGAACCAGATGAAAGAAGGAAAAAGGGCAGTAGGCATTTGTTTAGCTTCTTGGTAATATACTCAAGAATGCAAGTCTTGAAACAAAGACACTGAGCTGTGTCTGCTGCAGTTGGTTTTCCTTTAATTTAATGTTTGATAACTGATATCTTACTCAGGCTTATTCTCTGCTGGGCTTAAGACAGAAACAAATGAGACATAACATTGTAGCATGGCAGTAGACACATAAGACTTCACTCAATGCCATGAACAAGAATAAACATCTACAGCTGTAATTAATATCGACAATAAACATCTACAGCTGTAATTAATATCGGCATTTTCTGCAAGTAACTAATAAAGGAGAAAACAGCATGGAACTTGAATCCAAGTACTTGTCACAGAAAAGGAGAAAAACAAAACAGCAGATATTGCAAAAGAAGAAATGTAAAGTGATTATTCAGACATCTTGTATATGGAATACATATAAATCACAGATGTAGAAATATATTCTAAATACATCCTCCCCTCTCCATAACTAATTTTGTATGGGGAACAGCAGTTATATATGTTAACAAATGTTGTAGTATAATTGTTATTATTATTATTACTATTATTATTATTATTATTATTGATTTGACTGTTCTTTCTCTGTTGTTACAGGCTTTTACTCGCTTTTTTATTCTAGTCTTTCACAACTTTACATTGTGTGGTGTTCCCTCATCTTATGATATTGTAGAGCACTGGTTTTAGCTTATGCCATGCTCTCCGCCCTGAGCTCAGACAGAACTACATTTTTGTCACCAATTATTTTATAACTGATAACAAGGTTAATGTACATATGTATAGAATTTTTGAACAGCACGACCACCTTCATGTTTTTTGAAGCACAGTACTCTAAGACAGCCACTGAGTTTCTCAACGTAAAGTTATTTTTACGTCTGGATACAGGACTGGAGACCAATATTCACAGGAAAAGAACTTGGAGGAATCATTACCTGCACAAAGACAGCATGCACCCGAGGCATGTTTTCTGCAATATATTTGAAAATCGAGCCACTAGAATCTCTAGGCTATGCACAGCTGATGATGAATTTGAAGAAGAGTTTCAGCAACTTAAAATACACCTGAAAAGAAGAGGTTATTCCGATAGGGATGTGAACTGCGATGCACAGAACATCAGAAAGAGGAAGGGTCGACCCTATTTTTCCAGTCAATTTGCTCATGATGGGAAACTTATCAACCACAATAACTACTGTCCACCATTAAGTTGCATCTTAACCTATTCCAAAGATGTTCTACAAGTATGTGACATCATCAGGAAATATTGGCCTATGTTAGTGGAAGATTAGAGCCTAAGGAAAATAGTGGCAGATGTACCCAGATTTACCTTCAAAATAAAAGGAACATCAAACGACTCTTGTGTTATAAAGATGGAATTGCCAAAATAACTCAACACACTGAAGGTAGAAAAGGGACTATTAAATGTGGAAAATGCAAGGCTTGCCAGTACATCAATGTCTCCATTCTGTTTTGCGATCCAGTTTCTGGCCAGACTTTTTCCTTAAAGATGCAAGCCAACTGCAATAGCAAGCATTTAATATATGTCGCTGACTGGCAGGATTGCAAAGCATTTTACGTAAGGAAGACAGATCACCAATTTAAAGAAAGAATTCTTCGCCATATATATGACATTGCCCATTTTGACAAGACCAATGCTTTAGCACAACATGTCAAAATGCATCCTGCACAGTCCTTTAAGTTTATAGTGCTACAGTTGATTCCTGAAAATATAAGGGGAGGCAATGTGCAGAGTCGCACTGAAGTTGCTGAAATTGATTGGATCATCAACCTATGAGCTGATCGTGAACCTGGACTTAATGGTGTGGTACCATTAAAACCTATTCTAAAGACCAAAGGTTTCAAAACCTGTCACTGATTTTTCCAGCTAGCTTTGAATCAAGGAGAATCATGTGCCTCCCCCCTCCCTTACTGCCCCCCCTTTGCTATTTCTTGTATAGAATATTTTTGGCATGAACTGAAAAAATTGGCTTATACATGCACTGTGATTGCTTTAGGTTGTTTCATTATGGTTTATGCACTGTGAACAACAACCTCTTATGCACCAAGATTTATTTAATTGGAACAGAGGGTCAGTTTACTACATCTTGTTTTAGTTTTAACTAAGGTGTTGCATTATTCTTTGAATATATCTAAATAAAGAGGACTGGAATCTGATCTAGCAGAGCAGTGTTCATTTGAAAGTAAATGCAGACCAAATGGAGTGATGTTTGAACTCACACTTGAAGTTTTTCCATTGACTGGATTTTAGGGAGGGTGTAATTTTACCATCAGGTCCTGATAGGATGTTTTACCTCTGGCTCACACTGGAGGTGTCAGCTTGTGTAAATTTCTTGATTGGTTAAGCTTTCCTTAAATGGAAAATTTTTTTCAGTTGTAACAGGATCTGAGGAAGGGAAATCCTGAAAGTCCTTATCCATCCTGAATGGTGCACCTTTTGTGCTTTATATATTTTTCCACAAGGAAAAATATTTTTATCGAGGCTTCATTTTAATAAAGGATTTCAAGAGTTTTTGGATGTCCATGGTGGTTCATTCGTGATTTATTCACAGTACTGCTTTTTCTTTCACGGAACACCTTCAGCTGCTATCAGGTTGGTTTTGGACTGTTTTTGTAGCCACAATATATGGTCAGTTCTGGTGGCATTGTCCACTAAGTTGACATATTTAATAGGTGTGTACAAGGCTAATGGCCCTGGGGCCTTTACAAGCCTAGCCATAGGATTATGCTGGTATCATGCCACCTGATCTCAGTTCCCAGTGCCTCTGTCGAGTAGAGCCACTGGAGTTATCCCCAGGGTGAATTTGCTATTTCCCATCCACTCATCAAGATTTCTCTTGAAGAGGGTCAGTGAGGTGCTCTGCTTGACATGAATGAGAAGTCTATTCCAGAGCATGGGCAGTCTCTGGGTTAAGAACCTGTCCCTCCAGCACATTCTGTTGATTGTGGTAATGAGGTTGAGGCCTCTGGAGCATGTGATGCGGAGGGATTGGGATTTCTTTAGATGTATCATTTCTAGTAGAGCTGGTTCAGACATGGCTTTGTAAGTCAGGCAGAGATCTAAGTAGGCAATTTGAGACAGAGATAAGCTGGAGTCTTTTGAGACTGTCCATGTAGGACACGTGTTTAAGGCCTGGGATCCGCTGTGTGAAATAATGTTAAGCAACAAGACATCAAACAGTCACATCATCACATTCTTCCTGTTGACAGTGAAATAAAAGAATGTGCATCATTGCTGAATAAATCGGAATCATTTGAATGCGTCTGAAGATAAGTTTTATATTAATAAGTGATATGAGTGATTATTAGAACTAGGCCATTGCACAAGAAATACTTAGCAATTTTTGCATCTTTAAGTGATGCAATATTATGAAATAAGGGCAGTTTGTTTGCTTATATAAGCACCATGATTCATGATACTAGAAATGTATTTATGTGATAAACATAATGGAGTCACAGTATTACATTGCTAATTTTCTCCAACAATATTCCAGGTACACTCAGCCTACAAACAAAAACTAGAAAATAGTGAATCAGGTATACGTTCCATTATAAATAACAAAACCGAATAGTAAACTGCAGGAATAACTTTCTCAAATTGTGACACATATTTCATTATTCCCTACCACATATGTACATTAATACATCTTATTTGAAATTTAGAAGTAAATTTAGTGTTGATTGCTTTAATTAAATGGTTATACAAAAGAAAAAAAAAAAACTTGCACTTTCATTTTTTTGTTGTAGGAAACCACTTGCCATGTTTGCAGTTAGTTTCACTAGTGCAATAGGTAGCAAATGTTTCTTTGATGCGCTAGAATACCAGTGGATTTGGGTTCTATTCCCAACAGAGATTATTGAATTCAGATGACTGCAAACTGGGCGCCATAATCGACTCTCCAGCCGACACAAGCATCCTCCAAAAGGGCCTCATAGAAACAGACAACTGGTGTCAGAACCATGGCCTCAAGCTAAATGCCAAAAAGTGTATAGTCATCCCCTTTGGCAAAAACAAAGTGCCCACAAATTGCTACATAGGTGGTAATCCATTAAGTACAGAAGAAGTAATTAGGGACCTGGGGACCCAAGTTGATAGCAATCTCTCATTTGACAACCACATGGCCAAAGTGGTTAGAAAAACATTTTATATAGCCCACCTAATCATGAAGGGATTCACATCTAGATCAGAGGAGGTCATTGTGCCTCTTTACTCATCCCTCATCAGGCCCATAATTGAGTACAATGCCCCTTTTGGGATGTACCTTACCAGACACCTGCAGCAACTGGAAAGACCCCAAAAGTACCTCACCAAGAGGATCAAAGGGCTCAAACAGATGCCATATGCTGCCCGGTTAAAGAAACTCCAGCTCTACTCAGTGGCATACCACCTGCTCAGAGGCGATCTGTGCCTGACGTATAAAGCAATGTCCAACCCAGAATGAATGGACATGCTGCACCTCAGAAAATCCAAATCCCATCAAGCCATGCACTCGAGAGACTTGAACCTCAGCACTGAAATAAATAGGACGTGCTGGAGGGACAGATTCATAACCCAGAGGCTCCCTTCACTCTGGAATAAAATCCCAGTCCAGGTTAGGCAGAGTCCCTCATTGACTCTCTTCAAGAGGAATCTTGATGAGTGGATGGGAGATCGTAGGTTTACCCTGGATATCAATTCTGTGTCACTGTTAGACAGAGGCACAGTATACTAACCTCAAAAAAGGGCATAGCAAAATTAATTTAAAATGGCTGGAGAAAGCCAAACACACTCTGGCTAGGCTTATAAATGCCCTAGGGCAGATAGCCTAGTATGAACCTATGAACCTATAACACTGCAGTGTAACTTTAGGAGGTTTTGCACTAATAAGTATTTTTTTTCCTTTTGATGAGACATTAAATCTTGTCTCATCTGCTTGAATTAGTGGTAACTTAGATTGATGTGAAAAATCGCAATGCACTTGTTGAAAAGAGTAGAGATAATCATTATTCACACTGCCTCAGTGCATATGAGTTCTGTGCCCACACAGACAAACACTGGCAGCTTTCCAGAGCTCAGAATCACCTCCTTGGCTAAGCCCCTCCCACAAGGTAAAATTAACCCTGCCACAGAAAGTTAGTTGTTCAGCCTTTTCATGTTGTGCATAAGACTCACACAGTTGAATCTCCTCAGCACCTTGTATTGGTGGTTTACAGCTTTTAGACTCCGACAAGATCTTATTAAGAACTTCCATTCCTCTTTATTATTATATAATTTTGATTTCTTCCTGTTTTTTTTTTTTTAATACACACACACACATCGTCCTCAACATAGCCGGACTTAGGCATAGGCCAACTAGGTAGCCGCCTAGGGCACCGCACTATCAGAGGCACTTTTCCAGTATTTATATGATGTAGGTAGACCAGGATGGGGACCAGGATGGGGACACCCCAGAGAACCTTGCCCTCAGTCCAGCACTTCCTGTATCAGGTCCTCCAGGAGCCTTTCAGATGCTGGAGTGGATGGGGTGATGAGGAATGTCCACAGTGCTCAGATTCAGATGGAGGTTATCCCATCTCCATCTGCCGTCAGACCTGTGAGCCTGTCTTCCACATAAAGAAGATTGGCTTTACTTCATCGATCTTCATAATGTGTGCTATCACATCAAGATTAACAAATGATCCTGACTGTGTCTTCATTTTTGGCTGGTGGCCTGTCAATATCAGTTCAGAGCCCTGACTTTTGTTCTCACCACAGTCCCTAGGGTATTTCCTAAATGTATGGCAGTGGTAGTAACACATTTGAAAATGCTAGGATTCTGATTGTTTCCATACCTGGAAGACTGGCTCCTCACCAGCCCAAACAAGCATCTTCTGGATAATTCCAGGGACTACTTGCTCCAGTCATATCAGTCTATAGGCATCTCAGTCAACATCTGCAGATATCATCTCCAGCCTGTTCAGCATCTGGTGTTTATAGGTGCTCATTTAAACACAGTCAATCAGATAGCCTCTTTTCCACCATATCGAGTAAGGACCATCAGGTGCCAGATTGAGCAAATTATAACACACCCTTCTTCCTCAGCCAGACTGCTTCTTCAGACCCTAGGGTCAATGGCAGCTGCTATAACCTTAGTTCCTATGGCTCATTTCTATATGCACCCAAGCTGTTCAGTGGTCTGTTCTTCACCATCCCTTGTCCTTTCCTATCAAACTCACTCGAGTATGCAAAGACCATCTACATTGGTGGATTCAGTCACCTGAAGTTTCTCAAGGCCACCGTCTTGTACTTCCACCACTACCCATGGTTACATGGATACATCCCAACTGAGGTGCGGTGGTGCATTTCTTGGGACAGATGGTCCAAGGCACGTGGTCCCCAGAAGAGACCAATTCACTCATCAATGTCCTAGAAATGAGAGCTGTCTTCCGTATATTGCAGGCCATCCAGCACACCCTTCCTCTTAGGGCAATTGCAGTATAAACTAACAGCATGACTGTGGTTTGTTTCATCAAAAACGGGGGTACCCAATCTCTCCCCCCTTGTTATGAGACAATGAAAGCATGGCAGTGGGCAATCTCTTCCAACCACTTTCTTATGATAATCCACATACCGTGGAACTCCAACATGTTAGCCTACAAACTCAGGAGGTCCTTTTTGATTTCTGATTAGTGGTCTCTCAATTTGGCAGTGGTGGAGAGGAATTTACATCGATGTGATCAACCTTGCTTTGACACTTTTGCTTCTCCTCACAACAACAGCAAGTGCAGCAAGTTATTTGCCCTAATCCCTCCCTCCAGAGGAGTTGCTAAGAGATGATCTAGTCCACTTTTGGCCCTCCTGCCTCCTTTATGCTTATCCCCTGATATCTCTAATGCCAAAATTCTTACAGAAAACACTTCAGTTGAAGAGCATGGTTATCATCATTGCCCTCTTTTGGCCTCATTGAGTATGATTATCCTTTGGTTTCACTTTTGCTGTCCTCCATGGATACTGAATGCAAGTCCATACCTTTTCACTCTTTCCACAGTGATGGATCCTCCTGACATTACACGGCTCAAATTGACAGCATAGTTTCTCCAGTTCCTCTGATAGCTAGACAGCCAGACATTTTCCCCAGAAAAAAAAAATTCCATTTGCACTGTACAGAGATATTTGGACCCATTCACTGCTTCTACTTCTGCTGTCCCAGAGTTCTTAGCATCTATTGTATTTCATAGTATGAAGAAACAGAGACATCATCACATGACAGTCAGGTTATTTCCATGTATAGGGCTGATGTGGTTTCCTTAGCTAAGAGTGTTTTATTGTCATCTAATCTTGGAGGCTGTGCTCCTATACAGAATGACTATGGTGCTACTTCTATAGAGATATGTATATCACCACAGACTTTGATGGGGATTCTGATACAGACAGCAGTGAACACTTTGAGTTCTTCTAGTCAGATTCATCAGAGGGTAAACAGGCTTGAAATCCTAAAAAGTGCTCACATTTCCACAGATACTAGTTTGGTTTAAATATGTATTTGATTGAAGTAATCCGGAGCTATTCCAGAGATTGGTAAAGTTTATGATCCTACTGAGGATGAAATTCCAAATGTTCTGGCTGTTCCTCCACTGTTACCAGCCTTAAATGAGGTCTAGAAAACTACATGTAAAACCATCTGGCTAGTGAACCAGTTTCAAAAAAATTGCGAGATATACCGGATTATGGTGTGTTGGCGATCATAACCTGCTTAATTATGTGCTTGAAACAAGAATGCCAAGAAATTCACCTCAAGAATGAAACTCAGAGACCCTATCATAATTCTTTGTAGTACGTGGAAATTTATCTGCTCAATGTACCACTAGTTACAGAAAAAAAAAAAAAAGAAGGGAAAAAAGCACCAAGTGTTTTTTTCAGATTTCAAATCAATAAAGCACTGAGTATCATCAGAATGGCAGTAATTATAACATAGTACCTTATGTTTACACTTTCCTTGCCATGCCTCTCAAATATCCAGGTTTTTGCAGATTGTACAGATTTTTGCCTTATATGTTTGGTTTGATCTTCATAAAATATTTGGTTTTCAGACAAATCACTGAGGATTGAAGTGACTAAATAATGATATAGGATCATAAGATCATAGAAGGTTACTAGTCTAATGGCCCTGGGGCCCATACAAGCCTAGCCAAGAGTTTATCCCTAAAAAAAAGAAACCTCAGTCAGCACCTGTCACCCCTGTCAATGAGGGACAAAAGTGGAACCCCAGGGACAAATTTGTGGTTTTCCATCTACTCATCAAGTTTGCTCTTGAAGTGGATAAGCGAGGTACTCTGTTTGACATGTATGGGAAGTCTATTCCAGAGATGGGGCAGCCTCTGGGAGACAAACCTATCTCTCCAGTAGGTTTTGTTGATGTTGCATATTAGATTTAGGCCTATCAAGTGGGTAATGTGTGAAGAGTTAGACTTATGGATATGGAGCATCTCTAGTAGGGCAGGGTCCGATATTGCCTTGTAGGCAAGACACAGATCCCCTCTGAACAATATGTTTGATACCGAGAAAAGTGATAGTGATTTGAGCCTGTCCACATGGCACAAGTGCTGGAGGCCATGGATTCTCTTTATGAGGAATTTCTGTGGCCTTTACAGTTGGTGCAGGTGTTTGGAGAAGTACATAACAAATAGAGCGTTGTACTCAATTATGGGTCTAATGAAGGAGGAGTACAGAGAGGTAATAAGCTCCTTTTTTTCTGGCTGCAATTCCTTTACTTATGAGATGAACCAAATAAAAGGCTTTTCTGACTACTGCCGCCACATGATGGTTGAATGTGAGATTGTTGTCAACCTGAGTACCCAGGTCTCTGACACGGATTGTATGCTTAGGGAGTTGCCATGGATGTGGCAATCAGTAGGGGCTGTGCTTTTGCCGAATGGTATGATAATACATTTTTTTTGCATTTAACTTAATGCCATGACTTTGGCACCAGTTATTTGTAGCTGTGAGACCCTCATGCAGTATGTTAACATCATTTGGGGAGTCAATGACAGCACCCAACTTACAGTCATCCGCAAACTTGGTCAGCCACAGGCTCTTTGTCTTTTCCTGGACCTGAAAAGTAGATGCTATACATTAGGGGTCCCAGGACAGATCCCTGGGGAACACCACTAGTGACAGGTCTGTTGTCTGAGATGGTGGCACCTATTTTGACCTTGTGGATCCTATCTGTGAGCCAGTTGGCCACCCATCTGAAGAGAGTTGTGTTAGCCTTTTGATGATGCCCGAGTAGTGATTTTTTCAAAGGCCTTGGCCAGGTAAAGGTAAGCTGTATGTACTGACTTTCCATCATCCAGGGCCTTGCTGGCAGTCTTGAAGAAGTCAACTATGTTCAGTAGGCAAGATCTGCCCCTGATGAATCCAAATTGGGTGGGGTCCAGTGTTTGGAGATTACCTATGTCCTTGTTTATGCGATCCATAATAATACCCTCCATGGCTTTACAGATCAGACTTTTCAAGCTAACGGGGTGATAGTTTAATGGGTCAGTAGTGGCACCACCTTTGTGCAAGGGGATGACAGTGGTGGTTCTCCACTCTGCTGGAATGAAGCCTGTAATTAGGCTGTGGTTGAATAGGGTACTCAATGGCGAAGCAAGTTCTTGCTGTAGATGGTACAGAATACAGCTTGGGATATTATCAGGTCCCATGGAACCTATGTTCTTTGCCTTGAATAGGGCCTTTAACACTTGATCTAATGAGATGTGAGATGTGGGAGAAGTATTGGGGATGCCAACTGGCCCTTTGGGGTGGTGATAAGGGGGTGAAGTTTGCACTGAACCTATCATCCAGCAAATTGGCTAAGTTGGCAGGATCATTGAAAGTAGTACCATTAAGTACTCATTTGGAACAAGCTTGGGATTGCCATGGAGGTTCCTAACATAACTGAAGAAGGACTTGTGGTTTCCCTTTGTTTCAGAGGGTAGTTTCAACTCATAATTGGCTTTGGAGTTTTCACTAGTGATCTAATTTGCATGTTGAGGTAGGGGAGGGAGATTTTCCAATTTGGAATTTGTGTCTTTTTACCCTTGGACAACAATTTCTTCCTTTTGTTGTAAAGCCTGTTGATAGAGGATGTACACCAGACAGGTTTGTGTTGCCTTGAGCAGCAGGTTTTAATTCTGTTGGGTATGGCTGAGTCCATGCAGTTGAACAGGTGCTTGCATACTGTACTGCCGTAGTGTTCAGCATAGTTGTCTGCATCCTCTGAGGGGGGCAGTGGTGTGAAGCTGCTGATACCTCTCTTAGGAGGGCGTAGTCAGCTTTTCAGAATTTTTTTTATCCTGGTTATTGCTGGGGAGGGGTTGGGTGGGATAGAAACTTCAAATGAGACAGACTGATGATATGATCTCACCAGGGAAGAACATACTATGGGAGTGATGCAGCGGTCACCCATGTTGGTGAGAACCAAGCCCAGTATGTTATCTCCCCTTTCTAGGTTTATGATAGCAAGTGAAGGACATGTTATCAGAATGGACAGCAAGGAGAAAAATCTGATTTTTATTCTGTTGCTGTCCTTAACCACTCAGTATTGGCAGATTTGACTGCCTAGAGTAAGACCTAACCTAACAAGTTAAGCAGGGGGTACATAAAGTTCATTAAGTTTAGGACTTGCACTATAGTGGCTCTTAAATGATTCACCTTTTTCATGCACTACATATATAGCCACCCGGCGGTGTAAACCTTGGCTCGAGATGATGGTCACTGATGAAGTCACATCCCGACCCCATGTGCAAAATGAGAAAAGAGATTATGGATGGATGGATGGATGCACTACATATATAAATATGTTATCAGTATAGATACAGATAACTGAAATAGATGCAGGTGTGTATGCATTATTGTGTGTGTGTGTTTTGGTATGTATGCATGCATGTCTTATATTCATGCTTGAGCATGCTAATTGAAAAGATAAATAATTATTCTGTTAATCTGACATGGTATGGATGATAGAATCAATTTACTGTCTATTGAACAGAAATACACTTTTTATAGGTTCATAGGTTCATACTAGGCTATCTGCCCAAGGGCATTTATAAGCCTAGCCCATAGTTATGCTTTTTCGCACCTTTTTTGTTTGAATAAAAAAACTATATTATTTGCTTGCCTCTGCCTGTCAAAGTGACTGAAGTAAGTAAATGGGGTATATCTGCAATCTCCCATCCATTGGTCAAGATTCTCCTGAACAGACAGAAGAGATCAAGCCCTTGATCTAGATGTGAATCCCTTCATGATCAGGTGGGTGATATACTGTCAACTGGGTCCCCAGATCTCTGATGACTTTTTGACTGCTCAGTAACCCTCCTGTGTTTGCTTGTATTGATGAAAGGAAAACATGCAGTATGGCAAATAAGCTATTCCACATGGTAAAACTCTGCATTCCTTCTAATAACATTATCTTGACACATCCTATAGAGAATGCAGTACAATAACCACATGTAGGATTCATAAAGATAGTATACAGTATACAAATGCACATACTTAGGTATAGCTCACCCCATAATACGTTGAAGTACATGTAAAGAATTGATAACATCCTGCAACCTGTTTCTGTTGTTACCCCATAGCTGCTCTGACAAGCATGTCTTTGTTGCACTTCTGTATGAAATACCATTACAGGGCTGAAACATTGTAACACTGTCATCATTCATGAAAATGCAGTACAGAATGAGATACAAGTAGTGCTTTGTAGAATTAATGTATAATGAGAGGCATGCAGAGGCAAATATCATTCCTGTCCACCACATTTCATGTAGTAGTAAAGTACCTGTACTTTTTATTTGCAAAGATATTCTCATAAGAATTCCCACACATATACAAACAGACATACACAAAAGTACACACACATACACACACACACACACACACACACACACACACACACACACACACACACACACACACACACACACACACACACACACACACACACACGCACACACACACGCATACACAAACCATATAATGGTCATGGTACACTACTCTTTGTTCATAGATTCATAGGTGTTTACTAGGCTCATGACCACAAGGGCCTTTTTAATCCTAGCCATGCATCCCAAATCTCTGATGTTTTCTGATACCCTTGATTAGTGTAAGCATGGGCCTGGAAGATAAACCATTTACAGGTTACCTGTTTGAATCAGAGACATAGGTGCCAAACCATGGATGAATTTCCAGTTTCCCATCCAATTGTCCAAGTTACACTTGAATTGGATTAGGGAGGAACACTGGATTAGGGAGGAACTTTTGTAAAGTGGTAATTATATGAAATGTATTTGTCAGTTTCTAAATGTGCATTGAACTGCAATCCTCATCTCAGTGTATCATGCAACATTGTATATAAACATGTTGATATAAAAAGGATATACTGACAAAGGTATTTGACCTGTGTAGAAGTGGCACTGAGTTCACATATTCGACAGGTAGGTTCAAAGTATGAGCACATAACTATATCTTGGTGTAAAATGATTTGGGAAATTGGATAACAACTTCAAAGTTTCCAGTGTGTATGATGTGAAAGACAAAGAAGATTGCTAATAGAAAGAAAAACAAAGTGAGGTGAGACTTGGAAGCATATAACAAGGGTGTATCTTATCCTCTGAAGGTTTCACATTTATCTGCTGACAGTGTTGTCCCTATGACATTGGTTAATGCCCTTTACTATACAAGCCATGATTTGGGGAACGGTTTAAAAAACATAGGTCCATCACTTCCTATAGGGACAGCTGACACCCACCTGATTCTACTCCCTGTTTTCTCCATGGCTCCTTTTTTTATTATACCCTTCAGGGAGCATCAGGACCCTGAAATGGCAGATGGCGGAGGGGGGGGGGTCAGACTGAAATGGAAAAACAACAAAAAGAAAATGTGAACTTAGATATAGAGGTTCTGAACTTAAGTGACTTGAACTTGAATGAGGATCACATTGCTGTTTTAACGAAAGGTTTCTCTTTCATTCTCCTCACAAACATCCAACATTACTAATACTTTGATTTCAAACTGTATGTATGGAATCTGAACTTACAATATATCTTGAATGATAGCCCACATTTTGATAAAAACACAAATTTTCCTAAAAGAAATAGTACACAGAGTCCTACACTCCATAGCACCTTACAGGTGTTTCATGACTGAAGTGAGGAAGATTTAAAAATAAAACTGGGAAACAGATCCAGGCCTTATCCAGAAAAGAAAGGAAAGCTTTAAATGACTCGTCCAAGAAAGAAGTATGTATTATGAGAGCAGACAAGGGGAGGGGGTAGCACTGCAATCATGAACAAAAAGGATTACACCATGGCTGTTGACAGCTTACTAAGTGACAAGAATTGTTATGAGGATACCACCACAGAGAAGGTCATTAGAAGTTTTTTGAATATAGACAATTTACATTTTTGATTTATTAAGTCAAGGAGAGATAGATGAAGAAACTTACTCTTTTTTGCAAGTCAAGCTTGCTAAAATGGCCAGACTATTTGGCATCTTGAAGGTGGACAAAAATAAAACTAATTCCCCTTTAGCACAGTTGTTGCTGGTGATCATTATAAGATGGAACATATTTCATTTTTCTTGGACCATTTGTTAAACCCAATTGCACAGTCTTAAAAAGTTTTGTCTAAGAGATTACTGGCATTTACTGGAACTGCTAAGAGATGTACAGGAACTAGAAAATGAGTGTGCGTTCACAGCTCTAGACTTTGTATCCATATGTACCTGCATTGAACAAAGTATAGGGATAGAATTTGTCAGGCACTGCCTTGTCAAGTTCACTAACTTTAAGAATGGGTTGACAAATGCCATCTGTATCCTGTTAGAAATTCTGTTAGCAACTTCTTCACCTTTTTCTGGTAAATTTTACAAACAAAAGAAAGGAGTCATCATGGGAGCTAGGGTAGCCTCTGTCTTTGCTAATCTCATTATGGCATGGTGGGAATAGGAGTATTTAAAATCCAATTGCTTATTTCCCAAAGTCATCTTCTACAGGAGATGTGTAGATGACTTGATTTTTTTATGGAAGGGTGTTTCAGAGGACTTTCACATTTTCATCTCTTTCTTCAACAACAGTTTACAGTAAAAGGTTTTGGGAACATGATCAATTACCTGGACATAAACTTGACTTTGAACATTCTGAAACTATCAGTAGAGAGCAAAATATTTAGAAAAGAGACTTTTGTCAACCAGTATTTAGAGAAGAAAAGTCTCATCCAAACCATATGAAGAAGGGCATCATAAAGGGACAATTCATAAGACTCAGCAAACTTGCAAGTAAAGACATCGTCTTTTGAGAAGAATTTGTCATTTTGAGATTGTTCGTCTGGCATGAGGCTACAATTAGGATTGGTTATTCAACACTGAAGAAGAAGTTTCATTGCTTAGATTAGACAGAGCTAAACCATTCCTACACAAGATCACAGCTGAACATTCATTGGAAGAGGAATATACACCCCCTATCAAACGATGCTCAGAGATTGACTATTTCGGTGTACATGTCCCTGATCGAAGAGCTATTGCAAGATAACTGGAAGATCATTCTGGGCAACAATTGTGAAAGTATTAGGTGAATCACCTCCTTGCACTTACAAAAGATTGTACAATATTAAATCTCTACTAAAAAGTGGTCGGCTTTTAGATCATACCAACCAAATTCCTGGTTTCTATAAATACCAGAAATGTAAGCAATGCCTGTTTATCAGTAACACCTTGTATACATACATTGATGCCCTTAATTTGACCATTTGGTCCATTGGAAGATATGAATGTGATTCACAAGAAGTGGTGTAACTGGCACAATGTGAAACATATTCATGCTATTGATCTGACATTTTTGAAGTCACATGACTTTTTTGCACAATGTTAAAATTGTGTAATTTATTTCAGTTTTAGATTCTGATGAAGCTCTTGTGAATTGAAAGATCAAAAGCCCTAAATCAATTTAAAACTGCATCCAATTCTTCTGTTCATTGCTGGCACTTGTAGAATGTGTTCTTTTTGTTTGTGGTCTTTTCATTCTACAACATTTGTTGGATTTAGCATATGGGATATATTTTACCACAATGTTGTCTGAAAATATTTTATCTTTTTATACGTGCACACACACACACACACACACACACACACACACACACACACACACACACACACGCAGACCCGTGTACTCGCAGCATGAGCAAATATGCATACATACACAAAAGGGTATACGCATACAAAGCTGCATGCACAAACACGTGCAAAGACACACCATGTAGGTCTGAAAATGTTTGAATCCCTTATCCTACCAATTGCAACAATAAACAGCAAGCTGTGCAAGTACTGAGCATATAGCATGTCAACTTATGTGCCCAGATAATCTGCACCATACCTTGCAACCGTACCAAATTACTTGGTTTTTACTGAGTTTTGGGGTCCAAATAATGGGGTGCCACGATTCCTGAGTGGCAGTCCTTCATTTCCAAATTTTCCCAGCTTTCTTTTTCACTGACATCATCATGTGTATGATGACATCAACTCCATCAGTCTGTCAGAATTGAGCTCAAGGGCTCACATTTCCTGCTGGCTGCGTCATTGTTTATTTGAATGGATCTGATCTGCGAGTGGGAACTGGCTAGCAAGATTATTTGAATGGATCTGATCTGTGAGTGAGACTGCTTAATTTTGTTTTGGAAGGAAACGACTGCTGCAAAGGTATTTTTTATATCTGCTCTGGAACGCTTTTTATCTTTTGGAGATAAAAGGTATCTGTTCCAATGGTAGAAACTGCAAGTTTATTTGAATGGATGGGTCTGATCTGCAAGCAGTTTGTTGTAAAGGTATTTTTTGTATCTGGAGCATGAGTAAGTCAGATTGTTTTTTATCTAAGTTCTGACTACTGCAAAGGTAGTTTTTGTTTCACGGGGAACCGGCTTCATCAAGTGTGTGTGTGTGTGTGTGTGTGTGTGTGTGTGTGTGTGTGTGTGTGTAAAATACCCCAGGTGAATACACCTGGTGGCTACAGGTACTCAGGCTCAAACTATGTACCTTGGGTACAGGTGAAAAGAGCCTAACATCCCTAGTCACCACCACTTGTGAATTTATGCCTCATATATTTATTCTGTTCCTAACAAAATTAGTGGTTTTCAGGATTTTTGTGGCAAATCACTGAAGGACTAAATTCACTAAATAATGACAGGCATTTGATTTTCAGACTTCATATTCTTCAGAAAATAAATGGTAGCACACAATCTTTTATTCTAGCAATTTTCTAAGTTTATAAGATCAGTATTTGAAATTTGTCCCTATTTTGGGGCTGTATTCCCCCATTATTGGCTTTGTCCAGGATTTTTGTGCTAAGACGTTGAGAGCTATGGTGAGAAGTGAGAACTGAATTCTGTATTCCCCATTATTGGCTTTGTCCAGGTTTTTTGTGCTAAGAGGTTGAGAGCTATGGTGAGAAGTGAGAACTGAATTCACTAAATGATAGCCATTTAAGTTTCAGTTTTCCTATTGTTCAGGAAACTGCTGTTTGGCATAGTAGTATGTTGCTCTGACTGTAGGGCACAGGGTCTTGGGTTCAAGACTTGGCAGTGAAATGCATGGTGGTAACAACATTTTATTCTAGCAACTTTCCAAAATTATGCAAGCAATGTTTAAAATGGGTCCCTGTTTTTTGGCCTTTTGCCCCCCCCCCCAGAAATTGAAAATAAGTATGAGATGTTATACAAGATGCCTATGGCTTGCACTACTGTCATTCTATTTTACACACACACACACACACACACACACACACACACACACACACACACACACACACACACACACACACATATATATATATATATATATATATATATATATATATATATATATATATATATATATATATATAGATATATATTGGTTCATGCATTTTGTTTCATTGCCTACTGGAAAAATGTTCAAACAATAAATTTAAAATGCGATTGTGTGTGTGTGGAAGTAGACGTTTATGATGGAAATGTTCTGAATTTGGCAGTTTTGCCATTATTGCTTCATGTATTTTGTTTCATTGCCTACTGAAAAAATGTTCAAACAATAAATTTAAAATGCACTCTAAATCTAACAAGTGTGCTGCATTATACAAGGAATATTATTTAATAAAGTCAATAAGGTGTATCAAAGAACACATGTATGTATCTTGTTTTTTGTGCACGGGGCCTACTATTTGAAGGGTTCCTATTACATGACAAACTTTTCAAAGTTTGAATATCATATGGTTGACACCATATGATCGGACTTTGAAAAGTTCGAAGGTTAAATGTAACGGCACCTTACAGTGCAGAATTGGAGTATTTCCCTTTTCTGCACTGAAGTGCAATCTCAGAGTTGGTATCATACCTCTCAACTGTCCCTGATTTTCAGGCACGTCCCTGATTTTGACTCAAATTTTAGCTCTGTCCCTCTTAATCCCTCCTAAAACTAGTGACTTTTGGATGAAAGGTAATGAATTACACTTAATGAATAATGACAATAATTCAAAGTTATAGACGTCTTTTATTTCAGAAAATGTGTATTAATTCATATGCTCTGATTCTGTCAATGTTTCAAGTTAATAGCACTAATATTTTAAAAGTGTCCCTGATTGTCCCTGATTTTTTCTTGACTTGTCCCTGATTCTGTTGAAATCTGTCCCCAACTGGTTGAGAGGTCTGGTTGGTATATTTAAGTAGGTGGGGTAATCTTTATCCACCACTGGCCAGATGCATTTTCTTTGGATGTGGTGTAGGTTTCAATGCTACTTCAATGAATGTGAGAATTAAGGGCAGAGAAGTTTTAATGTCAGGTCTATTTTCATTGTGAGACAGTATTGCTTTATTTAGCAGATATCTATTAGTGTTTGTGCATTGTCCTATAAAGCATAAAAATAAAATACAAATAATCATTGTAGAAGTAAAGCAGTATGCACACATTAGTTTTTATGGTAAATGGGGTGAAATAGGCAGGTAATGGGACATTGTAATGGCTGCAGAGGGACTCTGGTGCCATATTTTGGCTGTCTGTTCTTCAGTTTGCATTTGAAAGTTGGTATCCCACAATTTCATTGGAGTGGGTGGGGTTAATGTAATTATGTATGCACATTTTATGTCAATCAGCATACGGATTTGTACCTATTTTTCATGAGCCTTGTCCAGATTTTTGATGTTTCCAGTTTGAGAGGTATGATCTACACTTCCATAAATACAACTTGTCTGAAAGTGCTGCACAGATTGCATACAGTCATGTTCTCAACAGCTGTACTCTGTCTGTTCCACACAGGATCCAGTTTGAACCTGGAAAACAGGCATACATGTGCAAATAAGTCAAGCTGCTTGAAGATAAGATAATGAGAGAAGAGCTTACTAGGACAAACAGGACACTGTTAGGTCTTAGTCAACATTTCATTATGTTTGTTTCACAACATCAAGAGTAAAGTCATAGGCTGATTTAGTTCATTTTGTCTTTTCATACTAAATTTTATCTCTCAACTTATAGCACCTCCCAGATATAGTAACAATAATTGATATTGTGCTACACATAGTGATTCAGAAGTCATAAACATGTGCATTTAATATTTAGTTACACAGTGTACACTTATTATTCTAAACATAATTTCTTCAAGTGCCTTCATAGTAGGAAAAAATGAAGTAAAAAAGGTTGTTCAGAGTTTATACTTTTTTTTCATTATCTTTCTATATTGTTGTGAGACAACTAACATTTTCTTTAAAAGGTCAATAAATGTTAAGATTTTATGTATGTTTATTTTTTAATTAGATTAAAGCAGTCCACATTTTGTCTTATCTGGAGGCCTGAAAAATAAAGAGAAAGAGAATATAAGTGGGGTGTACAGTGTGTAATTGCTTCTGTAATTATTGTAATTATTTCTGAAAGTACATGAATAAATAGGCCCAAAGCATAAAGATAATGATGTAGGCCTGATGTTTCAAGATGAATGTAAACATTATTAATAGCATGCAGAAACATTTTGCTAGAGGAAGATTTTCTTTGATTATGTACACCTGGGTATATTTAGGTTTAGAGGAGACTCAAACTATAATCACATCAGCTTTTGGAAAGCAGAGAAAAATGAAACAAAATTCAGCTTACAAAATTAAAAAAGTTAATTGACTGGAGATGAGACAGCTAGCCTTAGAAAAAATGATAAACAGAGCAAAAGCTTTGTTATACAGTATAAAAATCAAACCAATAAGCAGCCTTGTATGTAAAGGAATAAATATTAAGATACATATAGTTTGCAGGTTAAATGATAAGACTATGGAAACAGGTAGTATAAAGTCATGGAGCTGCTTAAACAGGTATGATTTAATTATGCACATGGTCAACTCATTAAAGCAGATGTTATGCTACCAAATAGTTGCTCAAAGTGGAGTCATCTACTTATATAAATATTTTCAAAATCGCTTCTTTTTATGTGAGGTGACCTTAAAGGTTACTAAGGTTCAGTTAGAGAGTAACCATGAAATGGAAGTCTCCACAGCAAAGACATTGCAGTTTCCCACATGCCATTCAGGGCAGTTATTCTAGAAATGGTGTATATCTTTAATAATGTGTGTGTGTGTGTGTGTGGGGGGGGGGTCCTGTAACTGATCCTTAAAATTATCACAGAGATCATGTTAGCATGACTTAGATACCAAAATCTGGTCCATAAGAGCCATAAAAAGCGAGGATGAGGTTCATGCTCCAGTATGTATTTTTTTATGTGAAGTTGGTGAATCACTGAGAAAACTGGCAGCAGTCATTTTGAAGCAGGTTGCCTTGCCATTGTCCCCCACTTTCTGCTTCTTTCTCTTGGCATCATGTTTTGATAGTCCGTCTGTTATAGATAAACAATGAAGTCATTATGGAACACAACTTATGGTATCATTCAGCATTTTAAAAAACAAAATTCTTAAGAAATTCTTAACATAGAGGTGAATAACAGAACATACAGCTGAGAGAATTTAAAAGGCATATCAAGTTTAGTAGCAGTGTTTATTTGAATATCTACACTTTGTTAATGATTACTTTACCCTTGGTCTTATCCTCTTCATCACAATGCTTTGTTTTCCTCACACATTTATCAGTCTGACTGTATTGACACTATTTTTACTTTTTGCCAAGTCAGTTGAAGGAAAAAAAAAGTTGCTACCCATGTGAAACTAATGCAGATAAGTGAGTCCCTAACTGCAAAAATGAAATAATCTGAGCTTACCTGTGAGTCAGAGCTGGATTTAAGAAGATACCACAATATGTACACCTCCAGTATTCTTTGCTGATTCAGTATCTGTCCTTACATAGCATTAAGGGCTGGCCATGCATCCATGCAGAATGCTAAATAGGCTTTCCTAGGGGAGAGGTAAATGCTGGGTAGCCATGTGTTCTCTCCCAAGAACCATCTCCAACACAGCATCTACATGGACGACTGATTTACATGTAGACAAGCATGGCCATCCCCACCACATCGCAGTATAGAACATGATCAAAAGGCTGCATTTAACCACCTAACATGAACATGGTGTAAAGCTCTTAAAGTGCCATAGTGGCACCAAAATCATAATGGGATTTGTGCTTGGTGGATGCAATAAACACCAGGGATTACTCTTTAAAGTGATGTAATCACATTGGCACTGACCTCATAATGAGAGTCGAGGGGAGTGGTGCAATAGACCCCAGGGATTAATCTTTAAATTGATGTAATGGCATTGACATCCTAACAGGGATTGGAATGGTGGAGGGAATGCAGTAGCCACCAGGGATTACTCTTTAAAGTCCTGTAATGGCACTGTCATTAAATTAGGAGTTGGGGGGACCACCACACACCAGAGATGACTCGAAGTAAAATGTCATACTAACACCAACATTAGTACTGGGATTGGAAGGTGGGCAGATTCACAAGACCCCTAGAGCCTAATAGATACCTGGTGTAATGGCACTCAAACTACTATGGGAGTGGGTGGAACCACAGCATGCTGATATGGTAGGAACAGGTGCAAGGCCTATGGTGTGTGTGTTGTTTCTAAACTTGTTTGCATAAGAGAGTGACTGGGTTTGGATGCCACTGTTTATGTGAGGAGCAGGTTACTAGCATGATATGCAGAGCAGCAATGATCTGCATGTCGGAGAAGTAACTGCATTTAAAGAGACATGCAAATTAGCAGATAATGAGGTCTTACATCACTGCAACTAAAATGTCTCTGAATCACAAATGTGCACTTCATAAGAGCAGGGCCTTTATTGTTTTTTGGACATCCTCTCTTCAGCTTGGTTCTACTCTGAGTCATCAAGTTACGCATGTATGCAGTTACAGTGGAACAAAAGAAAATGGTTATAATCTTGCCTTGATGAAAAACTAAATAGAACATGCTTTTTGCAGGGAAGCAAGCCATCTTACACCCCCATGCGGGGGACTTCACCCAGACCTCCTTACTTCTATATACTAACTACATGGTAGCGCTATCAGAGAGAAACAAGAGAGGGTAAAAAGAAACTATTAGTCACTGCTGTCAGTGTAATATACACAGAACTGGTAATAATTCCCTGTGTGAAACAGAAATCATTGATTCACAACATGCACAGGTATAACAGAGGAGCTGCGCTCTTCATCTCTAAACATTTGAACCTGGTTGGGGTATCCCTTCCAATATTTATGGTTTGAGCTGATATCCTCCTAATGATTCTTTCATTTTTAAACGCACCTCATATCCACCCCTTTTTCATTCTCTTCTTCTCTTTTCCCTCTTTCATCTCACTACTTACTTTTAAACTTACTTGTGGCATCTCTAAGTTCTGTAATGCTAGTCTTATTTCTTTGAGAGGTCCCTTTGAATTGTATTATATTTATTGAAATGTCTTGCTCTCCATTGTGTAGTTACTACTTCAAGCTCTTGTGCGCTTCATTCAAAATTTTGAGTGGAGTTGTCCTTCATTTCCCCTTATTAATCTCTTTCCTATTGTATGCTGACATCATATCTATCATGTTTTGCTATTCCTGCTTATTACTCTCTTCCTACAAACAGCTGATTTTTTCCTGATTTCCTGAGACTTCTTAAAACATCTTTTTCAGGTTGCCCAACATTAGTAATATGTTTGCTGGATTTCAATTTCTGCACAGACTATTTTATAAATAAAGAGAATTTGGGCTCCTGTTATGGATATTGTTGTAATTTTTCTAGATTTTAAAGGATGTGGATCAGTTTCTTGTTGTACATGTACTATGTTCAGCCATGTACATGTTTGCACATTGAGATGCTATCTATATCTCATGACTTTACCATATTGTTTATTCATTCTCTCTGCAGGCTCTAAGTCTGTTTGTTGGTGTTTCCCATTCTCACTCCAAATTAATCTCATTAAGTTGTGGTTACTCTGAAGTACAACATCTATTGCTAAAAACTTGACCTTATGCAGGCTTTCTGAATCCAGACCCATATTTCCTTATGAGCACAAGAAAGAGTTTGGAGAACTGTTAACAGTTATAAACTTTATATGGATGTTTAGAACTATAATGGAAGTCTACCAGTTTTAATATTTCATTGTGTGAGTTTGAGTATTTTTGTCAGAAATAATAATTAACAAGCAAGCAAGCAAGCAAAAAAAGAAACTGTCATATAAAAATCAAATTACTCATCCTGGCGTGACAACTGCTGATGACATTCTTTCCTTTGTCACCAAGAATGACTAATAGGAGAAGAACCATTTTCTATATTAGCTCCACAAATATTCCAGAATGACACTGTAATAAAAGTACAGTTGTTTAAGTTGTACTCACTATAACAGTAGGAGTTTGAATGGTCACTGCTGCAGTAGCCTTAGCTATCATACCTCTCAACTGTACAGATTTTTCCAAAATGTCCAGATTTTTGCCTCAAATATTTGGTCTGTTCCTCATAATCATGGAGCATTGAAAGTCACTGAATAATGAACTGATAATGACATATATTTGCATTTCAGATTTATTTCCTTCAGAAAATGTAATGCTAACAAGTTCTATTATTATAGCAGCTTTCTCTGTTTATAAGAACAATATTTAAAAGCTGTCCTTATTTCTGGGCCTTTGTCCACCCATTAGTTTAGGCTTTGTCCAGATTTTGTGTGTTAAGAGATTGAGAGGTATGTTACCTATATAGGTTATATCCTGCCAAGGATACAGCAGCCTGAGATTTTCTAGAACTTCAGGGCACCTTCTGCATGTGCAAACTGTCAAGCAGCTTGAGTTGAGCTAACTAAAAGACAAGTCTGGGTGCAAGACCCTTCAGAGATTTCCTGCCAGGAGTGGGATGGAGGCTGAGCCCTGAAAGGACAATGTCCACAATGTGGCATAAAAAACACACCAAAAAATCAATGGGATGGAAGGAGGGAGAAGCTAATGCAGCAATGATCATTCAAATATATACTGTATTGATAAGCTCAGCTTACACAACTGTTCACATGGATCTCTGCTGGAGTAGCCTTAGCTGTATGGGTAGATTTCTAAATAAACTATATTTAAAAGGAGGAAGAATGGTCCAGGAGTCCCTGGAGAATGTTCCTAGCAAAGCTTGATCTAGAACTAGAGAACAAATCATGCTTATAGTACTTTGTAAAAGTATGTACAGAGGACAAAGTAGCAGCTTCTAGAATACTTCTAGAATCCATCTCTTTCCAAAAAGTCAAAGATGAAGCCAACGCACTGGTAGCGTGGGTCTTCACCCAGCCTGGAATACAAAACATAAGTTAATAGATTTGATAACCATTTAGAAATAGTCTGTTTTGACACAGGTTGTCCATTCTTCTTGCCTTCACAAGGCATTAACAATTAATTGAAGATCTGAAAAAATGTAATTGTATAAAGATAGTACTTGAGCTGTCTTTGAACATCCAAGATATGGAGTATCCCTTTCCATCATGTTTAGGTTCAAGAAAGAATACAGAGAGATGAATAGTTTGGCTTAAAGTAAACTCAGATACTACTTTAAGCATAAAAGGATTTGTTCTCAAAGAAACCCCGTCCTTGTGGAAAATGAGGTAGGGTTGACTCACTATAATAGCATGCAACACAGATATAAGAGCAATTGGTTAAAAAAAAAAAGTTTTCTATGTTATGGACCTTATGTCACCTACATTAGCTGGTTCAAAAGGAGCAAGTGTTAGTTTCTCTATCACAAAACTAAGACCCCAAGGAAGGGCCACCTGTTTACTTGTAGGCCTACTATGCAGAACCCCTTTCAAGAACATTTTGACATGTGACTAACTTGAAATAAGTGGATCCATTGGCAGACATGTTGAAATGGCTGATAAACAAACCTTGATAGAGGAATAAGAAAACCTTTAAACAGATCTAAACAAATATCTGTTTTTTTTCCACTTGAAGAAAAGCTGTTTAACTGAGGTGACTAGTTGACATCACAGGAGCACAATCCTGGGTGAGAGAGTCAAGAAAGAATTTTGAATGTTCTCTGGGAATCCAAGCTTGTGCAAAAGATCTCTCACTGAAGAGATATATCCTGACATTTTCAAAAATATAAGCAAGTTGTCTAAATTTATAAAATATGGATATCCTGTAGCTTGCAATGAGCTATGATTGTAGCTAGACACTTTGTGAAGTCTTTTGGTGCAGCAGATAGCCTAAAGTTAAGACAGAAAAGTGATAATGTGATCCAGACACACAACCTCAAGAAACACCTGAAGTCTAGATGAACATGGATGTGATGATAAGCATCTTTGAGAGAAAGAAGAATTAAATATGGTGAAGTGACATCATTTTTAATTTGGCCACCATCACAAGCAGGTTTAGAAAAGAAATACCCAGTACTGGTCCACAAGCATTTTCTTTTTTTGGCACTAGAAACATCCTTGAATATAAGACCTTCTCACATGGGAATGAGAAACTGGTTCTATCACTCATTGTGTCAGCCTGTGATGAAGAACTGGTGGAAATAAAAGAGTCAGATCTGCAAGATGAGGAATGACTCCCCTGGAATGGAGGAATTTTCTCCCACTGCCATCTGTAACCCTGTTGAATGGTTTACAGAATCCATTTGTCTGAAGCAATCTGTTGGCAAAAAGAAATATGAAGGTTCAAACTTTCTGGAAGAAAAAAGAGGCCAAGGTGTGAGGGCATCATACGTTCTCTTGAATAGTCATTCAAACCTGTAGGACTGCCCTTGGTTTTGGGAGGTTTATGACTTGTTTTTGGAACCTCCTTGCCACATCTTAAATGTGTGTTTAACTGAATTCTGTAGAGACTGTTTATACTGCTTTTTTGCCAAATTTAGATGAGTTGAAAGAAAATCCCTTTGGACAGTTTGAAAATGGGGGTGGGGGGTTGCAGATTACCTGGATCAGCTTTCCCATTTTATCACACTTTTTAATGACCTCTGCAGTAGAGGAGACAAACACTAAATCTCTATCCAAAGGAGAAGTTAAAATCTCATTTTTATATGAAGTGGGAGGTTCAGAGAATACAGGCAAGCAAACCTCCTTAAAATAGTACCAGTGGCCATAGCTCTGGAAGAAGCATCAACAGTTTCATACACACACACACACACACACACACACACACACACACACACACACACACACACACACACACACACACTGCAGACAATGAGTTGTGACCTGTGCAACAGATAAAAACTAATTTATTTGAAGGAGGTTTTTTTCTTCACAAGAATAAACTGTATATAAGACATTCCTCATACTTTCGCAGTATGTCAGAACAAACTTTAACATATGAGCCTGACAATTTAAACTTCTGAAAATTCAAGTTGCAGAGGAGTACACCTTTTTCCATGCATACCAATAATTTTCCCATCCTTATTAGAATGCGTAGGATAGGAATGAAATGCTTAGCAGAGGTGAAGTCAACTAAGGCTACAGCTGCCGGGTCAGGTTTGGGAATAATAGTATATAACAAATTTAAAAAAGACTGAGGAACATTATTCATCCTTTTTAGGGACAGCTGAATGATTGTCAGGAAAACTGCTCCCTCTCTAAAGCAGATACGACTGGAGAAATGGCTGTAAGTTTTGGAAAATTCTTCTATAACAACACATAGTATTCTCTGAGGGACTAAGAAACCTCAGTGTTTTCCCAATGAAAACACTGGCTCATTCTAGCAATAGTCTCATATAAAGAGAAACCCCCAAAAGGAGAACAGACACTGATCTCCCATCCAACTCTGAGTCAGAAACTGAGGACAAAACCCTGAATCTGTCTCTGCCTCTTTTTCTTCATATTCAGAATCTTGAATCTTTTCAGGAAAAGAGGAATATGTCTTTCCTTTGCCAGGAAATCCTCTACAACTAGTATTAATTGTCTAAATTAAGCCCTAAGACAGTCCTAGTAAACTACTCCGATACAAAGAAATTTGAGGAGGAGTAGACACTTGGTTTTCTGTTGCTTTTTTTAAAGTTTTTACTTGATTTTACATATCCCAACAATAATTCAACAATTTGAAGCAAAATAAAGCAAAGCTATATACAAAAGTCCATAACAGGAATTATATACACAAAACCACTAGTACTTTTCTAATAGATCATTAAATTTCTGCCAGGCTGTGTATTGATAAGTTAAATTTCTCGTTCCAATTTTTATGGTTGATAATTCATTTTTACAAAGAGATTTGGCTAGACAGATAAATTCAGTAGTAAAAGAGAAAGTAGTTTTGCATTTCAATAACTTTCCTCTCAATAGCTAGGCCAGACCAAAGAAGAGGTATTTGCAATACTGGAATGATGTCTAGGATTGGGACATTGAAAAAAATCAAGGAATCTGTAATAGTACAATTATCTGACCACAATGCTTGGTAAAAGCTTCTAAAATCAGTCCAGAAAGATAATAGTATGTTGCATTCTATGATCATATGAACCCAGTTTGCATCAAGGGCTTCACTGCATTTCCAGCATTTTATTTTTTTCTGATTTATATGTAACAGCAGTTTTGTGGGATGTTAAAAAATTCTGTGTAAAAATGTCCATGTATAAATCTTCTAGTATAGAGAGGAGATTGATTTTCCTGCAGATGTTAAGGGTAGTTTAATTCTTTTCTCAGAAAAAATTCTTCTTTATTCATTTTTGTCAAGTAAATCCAGTATGACAGTTCAGGGTGGTGGAGTCAGTTCTAATAATCTTATATATGATTGACAAGTATGACTTACTTTAGTTGGATTATTATTTATATTAGAAAAAAGTTGGGGATTTTTGAAATAGTTTTAGTTTGGTTGTCTAACGCTATTTTAATTTTATCTTGAAAATGTTCCTTACATGTTCGTTTATCTAACCAACTTTTGCTATCCAGACTATATCTAGCAATCAGATAATCAGCTGAGTGTTTTTATTCCTTTTCAGAAATGTATGCCAATTAATTAAATTACTATTTTTAAATCAAATATTTTCCTTGTATTAAAATATATGCAGCATCCAGGAAATAATATTATTAGTAGATCTTTCATTAGATAATTTGAATTAATCTCTTGAATATTAATAGAACTTGATTTATGAAAGGGTAAAGAGTCAACTTATGTTTTTCATTTAATATATAGTCTTTTAAAACCTCAAAATGGTATTGATGTCTATATTTGTATATGTTTCAATTATAGATTTGTTATTATCTATTAGTATATCTTCATGTAATGATTTCCAACAGAAAGCATAAGAGGAGTCAAGCCACTGGAGTATTATTTTAATAATTACAGATTTAGAATATAAATCAATATTGGGGAAACCAATGCCTTCCTCCTCCCAACTTTTGATGTGTTAGTCTAGGGAGATTCTTGCTTTTTGGGGATACCATAATAACTTCAGTAAAATAGAGTTTATTTTTTTAGCTTTTTCAGAAAGGGGAATAATTAATAAATGACTGAACAGTAAGATTTTTTGGTAAGATTATCATTTTAATCAACATAAAACTATCCTCAAATGTGAAAAATAATTTATTCCAACTTTCTGTTAATTTGGATATTGTATCAATTAGGTTTGATAGTCAACTAAAATTGATTTTTTATTATTAGTCTCAATACTAATTCCTAAGTATTGTAACTGTAAATTGATCCAGCCAACAATTTTGAAAGCGTTTAACTTAGTGGTTATCTCTTGTTTATAAGCAAGGTTTTTGTTTCATTTTGATTAAATTTCAAACCTAAATTATTTTCAAAATAGTCTACTGAGGTACCTATATAATCCAACAAGAATTCAATGTTACCACTAGTGAGCAGAGTATCATCAGCAAAAAGCTTAATATTAGAAGAAAATTTTTCATTTATTTTAAAACTTTTAATGTTCATGTTAGATCTTATATAGTTAGCAAATGGCTCTATAATAAGTGCAAATAGCAAAGGGAATAAAGGGCATCCCTGTTTTGTACCTTTTAAGATATCAAAGGGGCTAGATATAAAGGACCCTATTTTCACAAAAGAAATTGAGTTATTATAAAGCTTTTTAATTAACTTTACGAAATCAGTGAAAAAGTTATATTAATTTAGTGCTGTGAACATGTATGATCAATTCACAGAGTCATTGTGAAACCTTACGAAAGAATAACCAAGTTTTATGGGTGAAGCAGACCAGACTGTTTTAAAAACTAGATCCTTGTCTGGACTAGAGATAAATGTAACCATTATAGATCTTAGATTTTAACTTTTTTTGCTTGGTGCCACTGCAAAGATCTATGAGCCCTCTCTTTGCCAAATGACAGGGCTTCAGGAAGTTTTAGCGCTTTAGGGATCCAAGTGGATGAGGAGTTTACCCTGTTATTTCTTTCTAGTTGCTCAGGGATTTCATAAATCCAGATGATGTTCCTCCTTTCCCTATTCTCCAGGTCATCATTTTTTCTAAGAACTTGTTGTTTTGTTGAAGAATAAAATCAGTGTTATATTCTCCTTCTGTAAGTCTGCTGTCTATGTCAGTGCTAGAATCCTCCACAGCAGATATCTGGAATTTCTGTTGTTTGTCTACTTCCTTGATTAGTTCAATCTGCTTTGTAGAGTCTTGTTTTATTTTGTTGACTTTGGAGTCCAGTTTATCTAGTTTTAAGGATTGGTCTTGTATACTACAAAGAATAGACTGTAACTCTTTCCTCACTGAATTTTCTTGTAAACTGCAATAGAGTGATTCATCTTCCTCTGGAAAACAATTATATTGAAGTTTTGACAAGAAAATATTTGAAATCTAAATTATTTTTTTCCACCAAAATGTCCCATGAAGCTTCCAATATGCTGTTCAAGCTTATTTTAATTATTTTTAATGAAAATGACAATTTAATCCTGTCAAAACTGTATAGGAGAAGCAGAGCAAGATTTCTTTCCTGCTAACTGCTTGCCAGCTTGGCCATGCCCCATTTTCTGTTTCTTTTTGACAAAAAAATAGGGGCAGCTGTGTTACTAACGGCAGTGTTTTTTTTTCCCTGTCATGGGCACAACATTCTGAAATAATAGGGATACCTTCACTGTTCCCTTTTCGAGGACCAACAAAAGTGGTTCTCCCATGCCCACAAAGGGATTCAACAGTCACATGGTTAAACCCTGGTATATAATGGCTGTTGGTGCTACACAGAGTGATCAGAGATAAAAGATGAATGGACTGAGTTTCTTGTTTTAAAAAAGGGGAAGGAATTGAATAATTTATGTAAGGTTGCTTAGGTTATATGATATATAGCAATATATGTGAAGCAAAATGTTTGTTAATTGTAACTTGTTAATACAGTTTGATTACTTTTACATAAATTTAAATGTGCCAGTATCACAAGTGATAATTCATTAAAGGCGGAGTCACCTACCTGTGGCTGAGTTAAATTGCTAGCCTGCTGTTGTGGCAAATACTATTTGCTTAACTTTTTCTTTTTGTAGCTGGTAGAAGGACTGACCATGACACCAACAATCTGTTCCATTATCCATCAGAAAATGGTGGCTCTTTCCCACAGAGGATAAGCAGAAAATGCTAGTAAAACTACCAGTCCACAAAAGTTACTTGTTTTTTGAAAGAAAAAAACAAACAGTAAAAAGCACTTTCAATCTGTATGGCAGCCCAACAATTGAAAAATAAACACAATTTCTCCACAGAAAATGTGTTATCAGATTATAATAAAAATTACTACTCCATTTATGAGTATGTTACAGTTTTGAGACAGTCCTTTAAACCCATCACTTCTAGCTTTTAAATAACCTTCCTTAAGAGCAAAGTCATAAAACATCAGTAGATACAACAAAATAAATTTTCCCCCTCAAAAGGAACTCATCCACTCAGCAATGGAAAGCACATTCTAACTGTTGATTCTTGAAAGCCTCAGAGGACCACACTGTTAAGTAGCAGGAAAGGTCTGAGGAGCTTCATGCCGAAACTCATTTTGTCAGGTCAGTTCAGCTCAGGCATATTGACAGTTTGGCTACATTGAAGGTGCCCCAAAGCTTTGGAACCTGGCTGTCTATTATATTCTTGACAGGCTATAAACCATATAGCTACGGCTACTGCAGCAATGATTAGTATGAAGAACTTATTATTTTCTATATGTTTTGTCTTTCTCCTCAAAATAAATAAATAAATGAACTTTGGGATATCTTCCCCATTTCCATTCCTCATCCTCTGCAAAAACAACTGTTCATTGTATACTGCTGAAAATCAACACTAGTATCATCTGTTATACATGACATATTTGTATTCCTCAATACTAGAAAAGCAGAGCAACATAAGTAGGTAACTGCCTTAAAAGTTACTTAATCAGAAATGCAAATGCATGTACTTATATTTATCAGAATGTTAGCACTTCAGCAAACTATGTGTTTCTAAACCTACATCATATGCCATCACACTGCAAGTCC